>NC_089792.1:3041961-3079461 GCF_040412425.1 Macrobrachium rosenbergii | reverse complement strand
TTTTTTTTTTTTTTTTTACGGCCTTGAAGCTGTGGCCCACAGTACTTCCATCTCATGGGAAATTCTGTGCTTAACCAATTAACCAGTTCTAAGTAACTTGATTCTTATGTACTGTCTTCTATTATCTGATAATCTCTTCTCAATGCATTCTATACATCACATTTACATGTTCAGAACAGGAGGGCCCAGGAATGTTTAGTAATTTATGAGGAAAACAAAAAAAGTTACAGCAGTTTTATGCATGTTGACGGAAAGCTGCTCTTTTTACTTGAGTTTACCATCCAATCCAGTCAACTGGATGAACGAAAACGGGGTCCGTGAAATTTTGTAAGTCGAGAGATGTACTGTTGTTAACCCTGAAATGGATCAATTTTGAAATCACAGCTCCTTATCATTTATGGATCAGTTTTGAATTCACAGCTGCTTAACATTTATGGATCAGTTTTGAATTCACATCTGTCATTTATGGATCAGTTTTGAATTCACAGCTCCTTATCATTTAAGGATCAGGTTTGAATTCAGAGCTCCTTATCATTTATGGATCCGTGTTGAATTCACTGCTCCTTATCATTTATGGATCAGTTTTGAATTCACAGCTGCTATGGACCATGAATCAGTTTTGAAATCACAGCCCCTATCATTAATGGATCAGCTTTGAATTCACAGCTCCTTATCATTTATGGATCAGTTTTGAATTCACAGCTCCTTATCATTTATGGATCTTGGGTAAACGTGCAAAAATTTAGTCACCTGTGCTTCATATTATACCTTTTGAATTTTTAACACTGATTTATGAAAGATTTTTTACTCCATCACCTTATGCGTATGTATATTACAGCAATGACTGTAACAATGCTTTTGGACACAGGTATTTAGTTGTGTGTGTGCATTGGCATATCTGTGTCTGTTTGTATGAGTTATGTGTTTGTTTTGTGTGCTTCTAATGAATACATCATTTGAGCATTTATTTTTAATTGTTAGAAGGAAGTACAGGCCACTGAAGACTTTATTTATTTATGAATATGGAAGTACAGGCCACTGAAGACTTTTATTTGTGAATATGGAAATCCAGGCCACTGGAGACTTTATTTATGGATATTGAAATACAGGCCACTGAATACTTTATTTATTTATGGATATTGAAATACAGGCCACTGAAGACTTTATTTATTTATGAATATGGAAGTACAGGCCACTGAAGACTATTTATTAACGAGTATGGAAATACAGGCCACTGAAGACTTTGTTTATTTATGAATGTGGAAATACAGGCCACTGAAGACTTTATTTATTTATGAATGTGGAAATACAGGCCACTGAAGACTTTATTTATTTACGAGTATGGAAAAACAGGCCACTGAAGACTTCATTCATATATGGATACGGGTCTAGGGATATACTGTAGATGGGAGACATTTTTTTTTTTTCTGCTGTTAAAAATTCTGGAACGAGTTTGTACTTATATATCTGTATTGCATTTCCACAAGGGTCCCGTGGATGAAGAATATAAAAAAAGAGTATAAAAGAGATCCCTGCCTGGAAATAAAAAGGGCATCAAGCCATCCTCAGCACCCCCGAAGATGACTATAATAAAACTCGAAAACCTTCTTATTCCCTCCTTCTATTTTCACGTCGGGATCTGTCATAAATCTGTGTGTAAATATTCACATGTACATCTGTTCTAATGTGTTCTTAAAAATTATTACCTTTTATTATTGTCCGCCACCAGCAGCGAGGAATTGATTTGAAAGCCCCTTTTTGTGTCTTAGAATATTACTGATGATCTTTTTCCTTCTGCTTATCACGCCCATTGGATTTGACGTCTTCCGGTAAGGGCCTACCTGTTTCGCAGGTGTGCGTGCGAGCGTTTTCGCGCGCATGCGCGAGTGATGATTGCGTCATTGACGACCCCCCCATTTTAATATGTACCTCTGTCACTATGTTCTCTGTGCTCGTGTTGCATTGGTTTTTAAGATTTTCTTTTATTTTTTTTATTTCCTGCGCCAAGCAGTAGATAGGGAATCTCTTAAGATGGAATCGAGTCGGTTATTGCAGTCACGTGTGCTTGCTATGTTGTTGCTCTGCTAATTTGTGCTTGCTAGTTTTTTTTTTAAGTTTTTTGTTGTTGTTTTTTCTGTCATTTGCTTCAGTGCGTGCGTTTGCAGCTGTGTGTGTGTTTCGTGGTGTTTCGGTGGCATGTGTGCTTGTAAAACAAGCAGTTGTTTGTGTCTTTATGCATTTGGTTATGATATCTGACCATACAAATGAATCTGAACTGTACAGTTTTGCTGCATCTCGTGACTCAGTTGCAGTTTCATGCTTGTAACAGACGCTGTTTGTGTGTTTGTACAGTGATCGTATTCTGAACTTGTTTTTTTTTTCATAGAAGCTTGTTTGTGAATTAAAATGTGCTGTATTGTCTATGCTATTTATTATTCTTGAATAGAACAACTTAAGGCGTTCTGCTGGGGAAACTGGTTTCCCTTAATTATCTGCTACACTTACCTATAGTCTACATCCCTTACAGGACCTAAGGCGTGATTGATTTCTCATGATTTTGGACTATAGTTCAGTTGGAGTCGTAGGTAAGGAATGCATGGAGGTATGGTTGAGCCAGCTCTCCTCTATGGAAGTGAAGAGTGGATGCTGAATGCGAATGAAAAAAAAAAAAAAGCAAGGAAAATTAGGTGGAAGTTGTGGCACGTGAAGAATTGACAAAGATGGAGTGATAGAATGAGTGGCCTTGGAGAAAACGTGGATTAAAGAATTTTTTTTAGGTGGTTTGACCATGTGGGGAGAATGAAGGTGGATAGGTTTGTGAAAAGTGTGTGTAGTTCGAAAGTGTTAGGAGAAGGACAGGAAAACGTAGATGAATGAAAATAGATGTTGGAAAGGTAGGAACTCAAAGTAATTGAAAGGCATGTAAGGTAGAGGTGAGTGGCTCAGTATGTAGAGTGGTCTTTGATGTGTTGCTGATGGGTAATATGTGTGAGTTTTAAGCAGCTAATACTGTGCAAGTTTACAGCACAAGAGGTTCATCCATGATTTTATGGTGATTGCAGTCTTGTTCTCCTGGGAGCCTCTCCACTAAAAGAAATTATATATATATATATATATATATATATATATATATATATATATATATATATATATATATATATATATATATATATATATATATATATGTATATATATATATATATATAATATATATATATTAGTTTGTGAGTTATGATTATGCATACTGTATTTCACGTACATGTATTTGAGAGTATGCTTGTATATACACATGTCTACTACAAATATGTGCATGCTTATGCAACATCAACAAAATGCACTTATGCAGACGCAAAAAAAAAAAAAAAAAAAAAAGAATAACATTAAGGCAAACCCAGTTGGCCTTGTAGTAGTACCAAGTATTCGGCACTTTTTGGGAGAGACCTGAGGAAGGATGGGGAGGGGGTGGTTGGTGGGTGGGGGGCAGCAGGAACATTCCTTGTGAAAATTGAAAGCCTGAGAAGAAACGAAAGATCACCCAGACCCCTTTTTCGGATGTTATGAAATTTTTCAGCTGCCTTGGAAATTTTACGAGACGCCATGATTTCGGGGAAGAAGAGAGAGAGAGAGAGAAGAGAGAGAGAGAGAGAGAGAGAGAGAGAGAGAGAGAGAGACGGGGAGGAGAGGAAAACACTTTTATCATCCATATTATTGCCTTTAATAAGATTCAGCGAGGTGTAGCGAGTGTGGGGCTGGCTCTCTCTCTCTCTCTCTCTCTCTCTCTCTCTCTCTCTCTCTCTCTCTCTCTCTCTCTATAGAGATGATTTAAAATTTTTAGCCGTAAGAAATGGGATGAGAAATCATTCTCTCTCTCTCTCTCTCTCTCTCTCTCTCTCTCTCTCTCTCTCTCTCTCTCTCTCTCTCTCTCTTTATAGAGTTGTTTTAAAATTGTTTCCAGCCAGTCGCAGGAGATGGTATGAGAAAGTAATCTCTCTCTCTCTCTCTCTCTCTCTCTCTCTCTCTCTCTCTCTCTCTCTCTCTCTCTCTCTCTCTTGGTATTTTTCTTACTTATCTGGGAAGAAATGTGAGTGGGAATATTCAATTGCGCTTTTGAATTTTGCTGCGGACAAGATCTTTCGCTTCTCCTCCTGTGTTTCTGTTCTTTCCCCTCGGCTCTTTATCTCTTTCTTGTGTGCTTCCGGGCTCTGAGGGTAATCTTTTGGATTGTCTGAGAGAGAGAGAGAGAGAGAGTGTTACCAAAATTTGTCCGCACCTCCAGGAGGGATTAAGATCATATCTTACTCCATGTGTGAAATTGCTATTTTAGAGAGAGAGAGAGAGAGAGATTACCTGAATTTGTTCCATTCCACCAGGAGGGATTAAGATTACCTTTGTAGTGAGAGAGAGAGATTACCTGAATTTGTTCCATTCCTCCAGGAGGGATTAAGATTACCTTTGTAGTGAGAGAGAGAGATTACCTGAATTTGTTCCATTCCTCCAGGAGGGATTAAGATTACCTTTGTAGTGAGAGAGAGAGAGAGATTACCTGAATTTGTTCCACTCCTCCAGGAGGGATAAAGATTACCTTTGTAGAGAGAGAGAGAGAGAGAGATATTATCAGAATTTGTTCCACACCTTCAATAGCGATTAATATTACCACGCTATCCTCTGTGGCTTTGCATCTTTGGAGAGAGAGAGAGAGAGAGACTTACCTGACTTTATTCCACACCTCCAGAAGGGATTAAGATTACTTAGCTTTCCTGTCTTTGGATTTGCTACTTTCTAGAGAGAGAGAGAGAGAGAGAGAAGAAAATCGCTGCGTATGTTCGATGAATAAATCATCCATCGCCAGCTTATTCCAGATACGACGTTTTAATTACATGTTTCGACAGACAATAGCTCGCCTTCTTCTTCTTCTTCTTCTTCTTCTTCTTCTTCTTCTTCTTCTTCTTCTTCTTCTTCTTCTTCTTCTTCTTTTACCGTAAAACATTCTGAAATTGATTTCCTTTTTACGTCTCTACACGACGGCGCTTCCTCTTCCATGACATTCTTCGCGGAGAGAATTATCATTATCGCCTCCCCACCCCGTCATCCCCAGTCCCCTCCTCCTTCCCCCTCCGCCGTTTTTGTTGTTGTTCCACTTTTTTTGTTTTTCTACGGCGCCTGAAAAATGGAAGATTTCCGGAAGTGTCTCTTAATTGCATGGCATTATATACAAAGTTGCGTACGGTTGGCATGATTTACATATATAGTTGTTGCTGCTGCTGCTGTTGTTGTTGTTGTGATGAAATGTTGTTTTGCTGTTGTTTTGAAATGATGTTTCGTTGATCGAGTTAGCCTGCTACAGTTTTTTTTTGTATTGATTTTATAGCAGTTGTTTCATGATACTCGGAGCGTTCTATATTCAACCAGTGTAAAGTATAAATTGCATTGTAATTATATTTAGACAACTTAGAGATTTTCTAAGCATTGCTTGATCTTACGTAAACAATCCAGTGACCCACAACACCTTATACACCTGCCTGTTGCATCTGTGTACGTGTATGCGTGTGTATATGTGTAATGCATGAGCTATAAATTCATTCGTTCACAAGCCACCACTCAGGGAGAGAGTAAGTATTTCTCCATTGCTAGCCGTAGAATCTGTGGGTTATAATCTGGATGACAGCGTACCGGGCAAAGATATCGTTTGTCTCACGTAGGCTGGCCTCAAGCCAAGAATATTAGAAGGTATTTGAGTATGTGTAGCATTATCCATGCATTAAGCTGCTAAGTATTTTTTTCTTCAGGTACGTGAACGGTACATGTACCATTTCGTGAATGGTACCGAACGATAAGTGGAAAGAAACACGTTTGAAAGTTCCCTCAAAATAATTTTTTAAGATAAGCATTATTGCTGTAATTAGGTAACCTGCTATTATTTATATATATTGTGTTTCTTCTCTCATTGAACGGTGAAGTTCAAGTTGGAATTTTGCTTGTAACCTGTTATATTTTTGTTTGCAGCAAGCAGAAGGGGATTAGCTAATTAGGTTATATCATCATGTATATTCCTACGTTGCGTCACTTCTCTCACACAGTCCTTATAGAAATGAGAAGCTATATTTACTCATTACTCAATATCTGTTTTATTTTTGACATTTTTCTGTTAAAATCTGTGTCGCAGAAGACATGTAATAATCGTTTATACAAAAATAGTATTGATAATGACATTTATTGATATTCACATTGACATTTTTTCATACAGAATCTTTCCAAGAACACGAACGAGAGAGATGTACATGCTTCTAATTTATTGATACCTTCCATTTCGATCTGGTATTGTCATATGACAATCTTGAATAGGAAAAAGACTGACCAAAAAATTTCTAACCGAAAAGGTTGAAATATTTATATTCCAATAGAACAGCTTCTTATCTGCATTGGTCAGACCTACCTGAATCGATGTTTGTACTTGTGTTTGTTTGATTGTTCGAGACCATGACCTGGCGACTGTAGAATTGGCAGGAATAGGGTCCCCAACATTGCTACTATAATTTGAAGACATTCTTATAATCTAGCTTTCATCATTTTGAGTCGGCGTTAAAACTTGTTTTCATCTTTACTCACTATCATGAATCTCTCTCTCTCTCTCTCTCTCTCTCTCTCTCTCTCTCTCTCTCTCTCTCTTTGAGTTTTTTTTTTTTTTTTTTTTACCTGACGAGGCTATCAAAAATTTCTCGACATGTGCCGTAACCTCTTCCTCAGAGACGATTCACGTGTCTTACTCATCATGTCACTGAGGAATATCGAGCTGGAAAGTCGGTCGTCACAACCAGAACTCTCACTCCTTTCCAGATTCCAGAGCCATTTCTCCTTTCCAGGTTCCGGAACTCTCTATTCCAGAAACCTCTTTCCTTTGCAGATTCCAAAACCCATTCTCCTTTCCAGATTTCAGAACCGTTTCTCGTTCTAGATTCCAGAACTCACTTTCGTTTCCAGATTCCCGAAGTCGCTCATTTCCAGAACCCTTTTTCCTCTCCAAATTCCAGAACTCTCATTTCCAGAATCCTCTTTCCTTTGCAGATTCCAGAACCCATTTTCCTTTCCAGATTTCAGAACAGTTTCTTTCTAGATTTCAGAACTCACTTTACTTTCCAGATTCCAAAACTTTCTCAATTCCAGAACCCTCTTTCCATTCCATATTCCAGAACCCCTTCTCCTTCCCAAATTCCATAACTCACTTTCCTCCCTAGATTTCAGAACTCATTCCATTAAGGAACCCTTTTTTCCTTTCCAGATTACAGAGCCTGGTCTCCTTTCCAGATTCCAGAACCATTTCTCCTTTCCAAATTCCATACTTCACTTTCCTTCCCAGTTTCCAGAAAACTGTCCATTCCAGAACCCGCTCTCCTTTCTAGAACCCAGACCCCACTCTCCTTTCCAGATTCTAGAGCCTACTCTCTTCCAGTCCAGAACCCACTCTCCTTTCCAGATTCTAGAACCCACTCTCTTCTAGTCCAAAATCCACTCTCCTTTCCAGATTTCTCGAGTCTGGAACTGCTTCCTTACATTTTTTATCTCGGATGGTGAGAGAGCCAGAATCTCTCACCATACATTCTAGATGGTGAGAGAGATATTCTTGATACTTTAGTGAAACAAAAAGTCAGTGATAAAATCACCACAGATGCAGATATATACCTGAAAAAAATTGAAGATGCATATTCGACACTTTGTCGAAAAAGGGACGATATGTGGAATAGAGATAAGGTTGGAAGGGTGAGGAAGAGGAGGAGGAGGAAATTAAGGAAGGTAAGAAATGGAGTAAAGAAAAAGGGCTGACGAAAGAACAACTCAAGGCCAGTGTCATTAACCCACAAAAACAGCAACACTGAAAACGATGAGTTTACTGTTTTGTTTTGTTTCTTTGTACCGTTCTTCTTATTTTGTAGAATCACACGATGCCAAATAATCACGAAGAGAAACGCAGGACTGGAAAGACTGGAAAAAAGAGAGGCTTCAGTCGATTAAACAGGGCAAAGCAGAGATTGTCATTTCCAGAGGAAACTACAAAATATATTTTCTTCAAGAATGTCAAGAAATTCAACAGGAAAAGTTTAGTGTGTTTTGGGAATGTTGGTTTGCCGGGGGTGATAGTCCTTGTTTGTTGGACCTGGGGAGGGGGGGCATGGGTAAGTGCATCGAGGAGCTAGGGAGGTACACGTCACAAGTTTTCAATGAAAGTCGCAGAAATGCTGATATTTTGAATGAAAGTTGCAGAAATGAATTATAAAAAAGTCGCAGAAATGTAAACTTTCAATGAAAGTCGCAGAAATATAGATATTCAATGAAAGTCGCAGAAATGTAAACATTTAATGAAAGTCGCAGGAATATAGATATTCAGTGAAAGTCGCAGAAATATAGATATTCAATGAAAGTCGCAGAAATATAGATATTCAATGAAAGTCGCAGAAATATCGATATTCAATGAAAGTCGCAGAAATATCGATATTCAATGAAAGTCGCAGAAATGTAAAGATATTTAGTGAAAGTCGCAGAAATGTAGAGATGTTCAATGCAAGTCGCAGAAATGCACATACTTGAAGTCCTAGAAATATGGATCTTCAATGAAAGTCGCAGAAATGCACATACTTGAAGTCCTAGAAATATAGATATTCAATGAAAGTCTCAGAAATGCACCTAGAAACATAGGTATTCAATGAAAGTCGCAGAAATGCACATACTTGAAGTCCTAGAAATATAGATATTCAATGAAAGTCTCAGAAATGCACATACTTAAAGTCCTAGAAACATAGGTATTCAATGAAAGTCGCAGAAATGCACATACTTGAAGTCCTAGAAATACAGATATTCAATGAAAGTCGCAGAAATGCACATGCTTAAAGCCCTAGAAACATAGATATTCAATGAAAGTCGCAGAAATGCAGGGATATTTGATGAAAGTCGCAAAAATGCAGAGATACGGAAATGGGGTGGAAATCCCGGTCCTGAAACCGTTCGAAGTGAGCTCACGTAGTGGAGAGAGAGAGAGAGAGTAGGAAATGTACTTTCTTTTAAAGAGAAACAGCCGCCGATGGCCGAATGAGGGAACTGGCGCCGACGCCGCCAGGGTGAAGTAAATAGAAGACTGAAGGCGAGAATAAATAGATAAACGGACAAATAGATCCCCAACAGACGGAAAACACGCAAGACTTTAGAGAGAGAGACCGTGGAAGTTGGTGGTGTGTCTCCGAGACGAGAAACATCACATAATTTCGGCGAAAGGGAGAGAGACAAGGATTGAACAGATGGTAACATCACCTTTAACTGCATTAGGCTGAGAGAGAGAGAGAGAGAGAGAGAGAGAGAGAGAGATGCCACGTGATTAGACCGCACCTGGATCCACCCAGTTCTTTTTATCCCCGCCCTGTTCCTGCTCTATTCCCAGCCACCCCCTCCCCTTGCCCCCGCCCTCTTCCCCCTTCCGAGATTCCCCCTTCCCTCTTCTCAGATCCCCTTCCCAGATCCCCCGCCCCCCGTCACTCATGAAAGATTAAGGGGAAGAAATTTATTCTGGGAATTTATTATTAAGTATCGTCAGTATCGTCGACCCAGGAAGGCAGGTCCCAGCGTTCATATCGATGCAACATTTTTTTTATGTATTTAATGTTGATTAATCTGTGCAACGCAGTGCAATGAATCTGCAATGTTCTTTGCTGTATCAAGTTTATTTTTATATTTTCGCAAACATAAACGAGGACAGGTTTTCGATGATGTTGCAACTCGGTTGCAAATTCTGATATTTTTTTATGTTTTTTCACCACGAAGTCTAGATAAATTTCATTTTTAACTGCCTAGTGGGCTTTATTTAATGATTCATACTCGAAAAATTGTGTCTTTTATAAAAAATTGTCCCTGAGTTTTGATACTCATTTTCTAAATAAAAACAAAGACAAAAAAACTCTGCATTTGCACATGAATTTCATTTACGGGCAACGTGATTTTTCCTTAATAATATATGCACGAAAAAATGTGTATTTTACAATAATTTATCCTTGAATTCTTATACTTATTTTCAGAATAAAGACAAAAAGAAAAAAAATATGCTTTGATGAATAAATTTAATTTACGTTCCTTGTGATTTTCCTTGAGAATGCATGCACGAGGAATAAGTATTTTATAATAATTTGCCCTTGAGTTTTGATACTTATTTCCAAAATAAATACAAGCCTGGAAACTCTGCTTTGATAAATGTGTAAAGGAGGCTTCATAAATCGTTTTGTTACGTTGCGTGAGACTGGACTATTTTTTTATATCTTTTTTTTTTTGTCAGGTAATCTTGGAGCTGAATGAGAATCATTTATTTATGAAAAATTTCACAAATGAGTTTTTCATAATTATGTTCTCTGGCGTCGGAATTCCTGTAGGTTGCAGTTAGTGTCCTGGGTTTTGCGTCTCCTTCATGGCGTGAATGCGCGTGCGCACATACACATACGCACAAATATATATATATATATATATATATATATATATATATATATATATACATGTACAGTGTACATATGTATTTATATATGTATATATATATATATAATACACACACATGTGCATGTATGTATGTATGATGAAATGAAAGCACATTTACATACGAACATATAAACAGTGCAAACAAGTAACAAGACCGACATTATCTGCAGCAAGGAGGCGGAAGCTGTTTTGACAGAGACCGAGAATGCTATTCATAAATCACGTTTTTGCAGAACACCTGAGCCGGGTCGTCTCTTATTGGAAAATAACCAGCGTGTGTGTGTGTGTGCGTGTATATATGTGTATGTATGTATGTATATTATACACATACATACATACATATATATATATATGTAGGGTATCCCTAACGGTTCAGTGAAGGTCAAAGGGAAAACTTTTGCTAGAAAGTTGGTATTGCGTCAAAGTTTTCAAAGGGAAAATTTTTGCTCTCTCTCTTGAATTTTCTCTCTCTCTTTTCGTTTCCATTTTTCTCTCTCTCTCTCTCTGTCTGCCCACTCATTCATTCCTTTTGATGGAGGCTAACCGTTTTCCACGTTTTAAAATTCCCGAGAGACAGAGTTTTACGAATTACGTCATTAACGAATTACTGTTTGTAAGCCGTTTTCCCTTCGTGACGTCATTCGGATTTAGCTCTTATTTATCTCTATTTCTTTTCTTATCGTTTTGATGTATTTGCTAAATCGTCTCATTCAGATTTTCTTCACGTGAACTGATTATTCAGGTTCTAAATGGAATCATCTCAAGTGGTGCACTGTAGGCATTACTCAAGGTTCTTTGCAGCGTCCCTTAGACCCCTAGCTACAGCCCCTTTCATTCATTTTACTGTACCTCCGTTCATGTTCTCTTTCTTGCTATCCACCATGTTCTAATGATTATTTCATAGCGCAACTGCTTTGAGGTTTTCCTTCTGTTACACCTTTCAAACCTTTTACTCTCAATTTCCGTTTCAGCGCTGAATGACCTCATAGGTCCCAGTGCTTGGCCTTGGGCCTAAGCTCTATATTCCATTCCATTCCATTCTTAGTCTTCTTATCGATTTTGTCTTTTCTAATGAACTCATTCAGAATTTCGTCACGTGAATAGATGATTTAGTTCCTAAATGTTAAGACGTCATCAACATAGCGTCTAGCTATGAGGTTTTTTGTAACCGATCAGATGAAAAAGATTCTTAGCAAACCCAGTCGAACCGGAAGTAACTCTTCATGGGCGGGGGACACACCATCAGCATTCAGCTGAGTTTAAGCTTTAAGCCTCAACTGAGATTAAGCTCGAGCAAGCTTGACGCTCGAAATTTATGAGCAATTCTTAGCGATGCGCCAAAAATGGAACGGTCGAGGTTGCATGGAGGAGGATTCTTGCACCACGTCGTTTCAAACATTTTCATTTATTTATTTATTTATTTATTTATTTATTTTTTACAAATTACTAAAACATGGATTTTTTTGACAACCAAAAGTTGATCGTTTAGGAACACATTCAATTTATTTAAATTTATGCAGAATAACTTCGTATATATAATTTCAGTTTTTAAGAAACGACTGGAGATGTAAATGATAGTTTTCCCTTTGAGCGTTGTGCATTCTCTCTCTCTCTCTCTCTCTCTTCTCTCTCTCTCTCTCTCTCTCTCTCTCTCTCTCTCTCTCTCACACACACACACACACACACATCAACGTTCATTTAAAGCTAAAATCCCCAAAGGTAGAGGGAGAGAGAGAATGGGAGTGAGGAGTTAATTAGAGAACAAAGGGCACTTGAGACCCTCCAGGAGACAATGGATTCTGGTAGTAACTCCCCCTTTCTCTCTCCTCCCTCCCTCCCTCCCCCTCCCTCCCCTCTCCTCCTGCAAACTCCCTCTTACAGTCCTCCGCCTGCTAACCCTTTCTGCGCCTAATGCGGGTGGTAGAATTCCTTTTTCTCCTCTACATTTTCTCTTGAAAATGGAGCCAGATTTCTTAGGCTCAGTTTCCATTTTCTTGTGCGGCGGCCGAGTCGTTCCGTAGTCTCTCCAGGGCAAGACCAGAGGTACCCATGGCTGGGCATTCGGGGGTCAAACAAAAGGTCAGGTTAACAGCGCCATCGTTAGCAGCGTTCTTTCAGTGATTGTGCCCATAAACAACCGCAAAGTTTGAAGAAGCCGTTAGATATGGATATAGGGTAGTGTCGTCAGTGCACCTCACGCGGTTCATTGTAGGCATTATTTTATGGTCTTAGCAGCGTCCCTTCGGCCCCTAGCTGCGGCCCCTTTCATTCCTTTTACTGTACCTCTTTTACCTGTCAATTTCCCCTTCAGCGCTGAATGACCTCAAAATTTTGCAGATACTGCAGTTTTCGCTTGCCTGACTGCTGATTTTGCAGATGCTACAAACGGGACTCTCTAAATACTCGTGGAAAACATTGAAGAATCATTCTTAAACTACAGGAACTTGTGTATTATAATAGTGTTTCACGAGCCCAGGAGTTGGCATATCTCAGTTTCGAAACATTTTGCAGATACTGCATAGTTTTCCATTTTGGGGTAGATCTGTTATGTAGCTTGTGAAGTTGCTTTGCTATTCCTTTGGGAGTCTTTATTAAAAAATCGCCAGTAAGTGTTGTAACACGTTGTTGTTACTGGATTTTTGGCTAATCCCAGGACCCTTTGGTATATGGTGCATTTAAACCTCTTAAGAAAAAGACCGTAGTCTTCGTTTCCCTGCAGAACAAGATTAAATCACTTTTTCCCGGCAATACGAACTGGTCGTAATTACACAAACTTCATTTTTCTTTACCTGAGCAAGCTGTTTTTGCTTGCAGCACTAGACAGGCTGCTGCTGCAAAGTCACTTTTAATTTTCTGTAAAAGAAAACTATTGTGCCGGCTTTGACTGTCCGTCCGCACTTTTTTCTGTCCGCACTTTTTCTGTCCGCTCTCAGATCTCAAGAACTACTGAGGCTAGAGGGCTGAAGATTGGTATGTTGATCATCCACCCTCCAATCATCAAACATACCAAATTGCAGCCCTCTAGTCCTAGTAGTTTTTATTTTATTTAAGGTTAATAATAATAATAATAATAATAATAATAATAATAATAATAATAATAATAATTTCCTTAAATTGATTCCAGACACACTTTAACGCAATAATGCATCATGCTTCTGGAAATGTCAGGGTCCCTCGTAGGATTCTGGGTCAGTATTTGCAGGAGATTTTTAGTCCTGTCAGTGTGCTCAGGTTCTCCTTGAGAAATGGGAATGTCATGTTGTTACCCTGGGTGCCATTCTTGCTGCATAACTCGACCTGAGTTCTCGTATGCTTTCCTCTTCATTTTAGTGCATTCTTCATTTTTTGCATCTCTTTCTTGCTCTCTCATCTCTCTACTCTCTCTCTCTCTACACGACCATTGCTCTCTCTCTCTCTCTCTCTCTCTCTCTCTCTCTCTCTCTCTCTCTCTCATTAATCTCTCTCTCTCTCTCTCTCTCTCTCTCTCTCTCTCTCTCTCTCTCTCCTAATAGAAGTGTGTTCATTATGAACATAGTCAAATATCATTGGTATGAGATGCTTTCTCTCTCTCTCTCTCTCTCTCTCTCTCTCTCTCTCTCTCTCTCTCTCTCTCTCTCTCTCTCTCTCTCACCCATTTTATAGAATACCTAACCATTAATCTCTTTCTCTCTCTCTCTCTCTCCTAATAGGAGTGTGTTCATACTGAACATTATCAGTCAAATATCATTGGTATGAAATACTTTCTCTCTCTCTCTCTCTCTCTCTCTCTCTCTCTCTCTCAAATAACTGCCATTTCGCGACTTTTAATAGTCTGCTCTGCCCCACCTATAAAACTCCCCCGCTCTATTTTAGTTTGCCCAGTTGGTCGTTGCTCTGAACGAACATGACCTACCCACATGCGTCAAAACTTTATTGCTCGCGGAATTCTCAGCCTGAATAATGCAACTGCTTTGGTGGGAGCGCAGGTGATTTTAGCTGGTGATGAAGCATCTTTCTCACTGCAAGCAGCAGCCTCAAGTTATTACTCGACGGTGCTCGGAGCACCAAGTGGGTATTTAGGGCGTGAATTTGAGAAGTGTAGATCGTGACAAAGTGCCCAGCAGCGCAAGCTTACGTTTGTGTGTGTTCATTGAGATAAAGTTTGTATATTCAATTGTGTCAGTACATCTGCACCATCTGTGTACACTTTACATAGCTGGAGAGAGAGAGCGTAGTATTCATGGAGATACATTTGATATTGAAATGTGTCAGCACATGTAAAAATGTGTACATCTTACATAGCTGGAGAGAGAGAGAGAGAGAGAGAGAGAGAGAGAGAGAGAGAGAGAGAGAGAGAGAAGTACACATAGGGAAGTAAATTTGTATATTCAATTGTGTCATTACGTTTACAACACCTTCGTACACTTGACAACGATGGAGAGAGAGAGAGAGAGAAAGTATATTCAGGGAAATAAATTTGTATATTCAATTTTGTCATTACATCCATATCATCTGTGTACACATTACAAAGATGGCAAGAGAGAGAGAGAGAGAGAGAGATTACCGAGGTCTCCATCCTGCCCCGTCGTTACCTTATTCATTATGCAGAGCAGCAAAGAGTTTGTAGTTTTTTAAAGCTGAAAGCTCATGAAAAGACGTATATTCCTCTCATTAGAAGCTCTATGGCTGGGAACGTGCAAATGACTTTCCTCGTATTTTTTTTTTTTCCTTTTTAGGTGGAGAAAAACGTTCTTCTTTTGGAAGTACCCAGCAGGAGAGTGTTCATTTCTCTCTCTCTCTCTCTCTCTCTCTCTCTCTCTCTCTCTCTCTCTCTCTCTCTCTCTTCAGTTGGAGTTTGTTCACTATGAAGATAGTCGAATGTCTCTAGTATTTGAGGTGCTCTCTCTCTCTCTCTCTCTCTCTCTCTCTCTCTCTCTCTCTCTCTCTCTCTCTCTCTCTCTCTCAGTAGAATGTGTTCATTATGAACATATTCATATATTTCTGGTATGACATTCTCTCTCTCTCTCTCTCTCTCTCTCTCTCTCTCTCTCTCTCTCTCTCTCTCTCTCTCACACTCTCGAACACACATTGTAATATGTAGTTTTCGGGGGGGAAACGAGCATTTATTGCAAGAGGTCCAGCGAACTGCGTATAACACTTGATTTAATCAGCACTTTATCAAGTGGACCCCTTCGATGTACCATTAAGAACAACGGGCTATAAATATAGATAAAGAATCAGTCAGATAATAGTGCGTTATATCTTCGAATTTATTTGAATCTTGCATCGTGTATTTTGATGTTTGGTATTTTGTTATATACTAAATTTTTTGTCAGTTCACCTGCGTAATACATATATATACATGTATGGATAAGGTGGAAAAGAGGCGAATTAAGTATGCATTGTGTTTACCCTTCTTGAAGGGCGATAATAATAATAATAATAATAATAATAATAATAATAATAATAATAATAAAAGTAACATTTTTAAAAATCATTTTATAAAAATATATATATATATATATATATATATATATATATATATATATATATATATATACACATATATATATGCATATATATACACATACATACTCGTATGCATACATGCATACATACCTTCTTTCTCTATTGCAACATTGCCAAACAATTTGCTTGCAAGCATAAAAACCAGCATAAACCATCCCCTCTCCCACGTAACCGAGCGACAACGCTTGTGTCCAAAAGAAAGCGCTGGAAAATAACACATATAACTCTTTGAGATTCAAAGCTCCCACTTCACACAAACAATCTCTCTACGTCACTTCCTGGGAGACATTTTGTCAGATAGAATCGCGGATTATTCTTCTTCTGCAAATTGTGCTTTGCTTTTCCTTTTGTGAAGATGGGAATGCATAAAGCGTCGTCTTTCGAGATCTGTTGGAGAGGGCACTTGGAATTTCTTCTCTCCTCAGATACTGATATATATAATATATATATATATATATATATATATATATATATATATATATATATATATATATGTGTGTGTGTGTGTGTGTGTGTGTGTGTGTGTGTATTGTTTTCTGGACGCGTACGTCCGTTTAAATCACCCGATTGGGAAAGATATTTTTTTTTTTGGGGACTCTGAGGTATTGGATTGGGGGTGAAGTAGCGCACTCTCTCTCTCTCTCTCTCTCTCTCACAAATATAAATACATACAAATGCTTCACATTCATTTACTTGCTTGCTGTTATACGTATCTCTCTCTCTCTCTCTCTCTCTCTCTCTCTCTCAAATTTCTCTCTCTCTCTCTCTCACTCTACACAACATTTTCAGTCAGATAAGTAATAAACACACTTAGGGACATTTGATCCCCCCAGCGGCTAGTACTAAACACGGCGAACCAGTGTAGGTAAGCCACTGTTTCGCCGTGTTTAGTACTAGCCCCTTGGGGGCGATCAAATGTCGCCAAGTGCATTTCGCTATTTGCCTGAAATTCCAAGCAGTCCGCGAAATGCCTGGTTTCGCTATCTGCCTGTAACATATATACGAGTATATGTCTAATGGGTCTTATGGATGCATATATATATATATATATATATATATATATATGTCTTTAATGGATCATTTCTCCGCCATTCTTGTTTACTTCTTCGTTTCTCGTTTTGTCGTCGGAGTTTCGAATCTCCTTTGCGTTGCTGGACGGTCATTACCGGTTCGTTTACATTTGCGAAAGTACGGCTGGGATGGTAATTGTCAGTATGTTTGCTTTTGCAGATTAGAAGGGAGTGAGCGGAGAGTTAATCCTTCTCTAGTTATTTATTTAATATCCTTTCTATCTATCTATCTATCTATCTATCTATCTATCTGTCATATACACTGTATATATGTGTGTGTTAAGATCTTTTAAGGAGTTTGCTTGAGAATGCCATCATGCAAAGGCAAAAGATCTTGCACTCACTTGTTTCACTTCCTTCGTGGCCTTATACTGTATATATATATATATATATATATATATATATATATATATATATATATATATATATATATATATATATATATACATACGTCATACACATACATACTGTATGACATCACAAAATACTTCGTCGAACGGTTATGACGCGAATATCTACACAATTTTGATATTCATGGAAAAAGTTCTTTGCTCAAATACATTTCTTATCTTTCTTTATGTTGCACATTGTTCGGTTAACTTTAAGGTGGTTGAGAAATCAGATCATTTGCACAGCACATCCCACGGTTGTCAATTCTTTTATTCCTTTTTTTTCATTTATTTACGTCCCGCCTTGACGCGAAGTTCAAAGCAAAACCAGTTGATGATCTGAAGCTCGCAATGATTGATGTTCCTTCTGTTTTGATGGCTTCCTGTGATGATGGTGATGGTGACACAGCAAGGCTGGAATTGTGAGGGTTTGTCCTTTGTGAAAAGGATATTCTAATTATGCTCTTGCTTTTATGTCATTATGATCGGCTAGGGTGGCGAACACTTCCGGAAGATTGTAGTTCCTGGACTGAAGGCTTAATGAACTTGTGTCCCGTTTCCAGATTTAGTTTGTGATATTTAGGCAATAATTAATTCTCAGGCTGTTGTTGGGTCGCGGACGAATGAGATTGAGGGGAAAGTGTGTATTCAGGGATGTAATTGACTCCGTATTCATGGCTATAATTGACTCTGTATTCAAGGCTATAATTGACTCTGTATTCATGACTATAATTGACTTTGTATTCAGGGATGTAATTGACCCTGTATTCAAGGACATAATTGACTGTATTCAAGGATATAATTGACTCTATATTCAAGGATTTAATTAACTCTGTATTCAAGGATACAATCGACTGTGTTCAAGGACATTATTGACTCTATTCAAGGATGTTATTAACTGTATTCAAGGCTATAATTGATTCTGTATTCAAGGCTATAATTGACTGTATTCAAGGATATAATTGACTGTATTCAAGACTATAGTTGACTGTATTTAGGACTATAATTGACTCTGTATTATTAAAGATATAATTGACTCTGTATTAAAGATATAATTTACTCTATTCAAGGATTTAATTTACTCTGTATTCAGGGCTATAAATGATTGTATTCAAGGCTGTAATTGATTTTGTATTCAAGGTTATAATTGACTATGTATTCAAGGATTTAATTGACTCTGTATTCAAGGATATAATTGACTCTGTATTCAAGGATACAATTGATTCTGTATTCAAGGATATAATCGATTCTGTATTCAAGGTTATAATTGGCTCTGTATTCGAGGATATTATTGACTCTATTCAAGGCTATAATTTACTCTGTATTCAAGGCTTTAATTGACTCTGTATTCAAGGATATAATTGACTGTATTCAAGGCTATAATTGACTCTGTATTCAAGGCTATAATTGACTGTATTCAAGGATATAATGGCTCTGTATTCAAGGATATAATTGACTGTATTCAAGGATACAATTGACTCTGCATTCAGGGATATAATTGACTCTGTATTCAAAGATATAACTGACTCTTTAGGCTGACTTTTACATATTCATACACTCACTTTATGCTCACTAAGGACTTTGTTCGTCTGAGCTCATAAAGTGAGTGGAATTATATCAAGTTTCCGAGACTTATTTTGAATTGTGGTTACGCTGAGATGGAGGCTACGTCTTCATCCGACAGCATCTAATCTTTTAAATTTGAGGCTCTATATAAAGAAATGAGGCTAAAGAAGTTAATTATAGAAGCTTTAGGCTTAAATCGCGTCTAATTGGCATCCAGGAAGTGACGTAATTATTATGGGGCGTGATATGAAAAAGGGGCACAGAAAAAAAAAAGTCTAGTTACCTCAGTCAAAACAATGGGAAATAGGGTATGCTTCACCCGTGTGCTTTTGTGCGCACGCGCGTGTGTTTGTGGGTGGTTGCCAGACAACTCAAGAACTGATTGAACGGATCTTCATGGTACTTGACAGGTACATTGATTAGGTTACGGTACAGAGGTGATGTATGTATGTGTATATATATATATATATATATATATATATATATATATATATATATATATATATATATATATATATATATATATATATATATATATATATATATACACACACAAATGAAAAACCACAAGAGACAGGCACGAGATTCAAACCTACTCCTCATTCCCTTTTCATTTGCTAATTTCTTTTCCGAACGATGACGAAACCGTCGTCGCCGTAGACCGAGTCCTAATTTGGCCCCCTCCCGAAATTTTACGAAGACGGCGAATTCGTATGATGACGTCATCATCTCCTCCGTGCCTGGTGGTGGGCGGGGCTGCGGTATATGCCCTGTCATGTCATGGTCTGGGTATTTATGCCTCATCTTTCCAGAAAGGGTGTTTTCGTTTGTCCTCTGATGTCGAGGTTTTGTTTTTATGCGCGACCTTTACTCTCTCTCTCTCTCTCTCTCTCTCTCTCTCTCTGGTTTATTTCTGGTTTAGTTGTAAAGAGTTTTCCAGTTATTTTATTTTTTTTGTCTGTCGTTTTACCCCCCCTCTCTCTCTCTCTCTCTCTCTCTCTCTCTCTCTCTCTCTCTCTCTCTCTCTCTCTCTCTCACTGGGTGAGCGGCTTTGTTCTCACCTACCACTCTTGTTGGTCGCGAGTTCGATCTCCGACCGGCCAGTGAAGAACAAGAGGAATTTGTTTCTGTGATAGAAATTCATTTCTCGCTATAATGTGGTTCGGATTCACAATAAGCTTTAGGTCCCGTTGCTAGGTAACCAATTGGTTCTTAGCCACGTAAAAGTAAATCTAATCCTTCAGGCCAGCCCTAGGAGAGCTGTTAATCAGCTCAGTGGTCTGGTTAAACTAAGATATACTTAACTTTTCTCTCTCTCAGTGATAATGAACATCTCTTTACATTGGCAAGTTTTTCCATAGTTTTATCTTGTTCATGGGCTATTCATTACCAACTTAAGCTCTCTCTCTCTCTCTCTCTCTCTCTCTCTAACTTAATTTTTATTGATAATGAATAGCTCTTTGCAATGGCAAGTTTTTATTTTATGTATGGATTTTTCCTTACCAGCTTACGCTCTCTCTCTCTCTCTCTCTCTCTCTCTCTCTCTCTCTCTCTCTCTCTCTCTCTCTCTCTCTCTCTCTCTCTCTCTCCGCAAGTTTTTCAGTACTTTCATTTTATCTAGGGTTTCTACAGTGACTTGATAAACTGTATTTGTTCAGTGACAAAAAGAAAAAATCGCACGTGTCAGAGATTTGTCATAAGAACAGGGATTTGTGGACGACGCCGTTGCCAAACGGATGTCACTCATTATCCTCGCCTTTTGATTATCACATTGTTGGCAGAGGAGCTGACATCTGCGATAATACTTTATCGACGCCAGAGTCACGAATTCCTTTTTATATTGTGGATGTTTTATTTTCCTGTCTGTCGGACGCTGTGTGGCGGACACGCGTGCCCCATCACTCGTATATAGATATTTATATTTATTTTAAGACTGTTGATTTCAGATATTTATTTGAAGACGTTATCGATTTCAGATACTTATTTCAAGACATTATCGATCTCAGACACTTAGTTTAAGATAATGTCGATCTCAGACACTTAATTTCAAGACAATATCGATCTCAGATATTTTAAGATAATATCGACTTAAAATACGTATTTCAAGACAATATCGATCTCAGATACTTATTAAGAGTAATATCGATCTCAGACACATATTAAGACAATATCGATCTCAGACACTTAATTTCAAGACAATATCGATCTCAGATATTTTAAGATGATATCGACCTAAAATACTTATTTCAAGACTATCGATCTCAGATACTTATTTTAAGATAATATCGACCTAAGATACTTATTTTAAGACAGCCTCCCATTGAAAAGTTCAAGCGAAGATGCAACGCATTGCGACCCCAAAACGATTTTCCTTGTATGTAAATAATTTACTTAGGTTTATATTTATTTATTTATTGATTCGTTATCTTCTTTTTTTCTTTTCTTATAACTGATTTCTTATTTCTGTGTTTCCTATTCTCTTCTGTAACTTCTTGCGATTGAACCCCTTATTCATTGGAAGTTTGAATTTCAAGTCAGTGGCCCCTTTGGTGGGCTTGTTCCATATGAATAGGGTTCATCTTTATTGAACACACACACACACACACACACACACACACACACACACACTTGTATATATATAATATATATATATATATATATATATATATATATATATATATATATATTTTTCGGGAATATCCTATGATGGGGAATTATTCCCTGGATATTCCTGAGGTATGGATTTGATATTAAGCGATATTTGTAGCTTCATGATCGTATATAAATCACGGTGTGATAAAAAATGTCATCATATATATATATATATATATATATATATATATATATATATATATATATATATATATATGTATAGATAGATATAGATATATATATATATATATATATATATATATATATATATATATATATATATATATATATATATATAAACAAAAGACTTGACCTAGCCGGTCCATTGTAACCAATTGTTTATCTCTGGGTTTCTTAAGAGTATATTTTGTATGTAACAATTTCATCGCTCAAATATTTACATATTTTAATCAATCGACTTTGAATTTCAATATGTGTTTACTAATATCTCATATTTCTTTTTTTTTTTCAGGTGAGTGTTGCTTGTAGGAAGTAACGTACAAGGTTGTAGAAGAAATCTCCTTGATTGCAGGTAACAGTTAGTTGAATTATTATTATTATTATTATTATTATTATTATTATTATTATTATCTTTTTATATGTGCTTTTTATCAGTTCGAGCAACGATTCAAGTATCAGAAATTATGCCTTTTGCTCAGAGTGGTCTCAGCTAAGATAAGAATAGTTTAAGGGAAGTATTGAAGAAACACATGCGAAAATACATGCAATACTCATTCACACCTATATGTATATATATGTATAATGTGTGTATATGTATATATATTTATATGTGTTAGTCTATGTGTTTATACACGTGTATATAATATATATGTTGTGTGTGTATATTATATATATATATATATATATATATATATATATATATATATATATATATATATATATATATATATATATATATATATATATACGTGTGTTTATGCGCTAATATGTATATACAGTGTGTGTATGCGCTAATATGTGGACAACTGCCTACGCTCCGTGTATACGCTCACGTATTTATTCATACATTGTTGTTTGTGGCGAAGCTAAACAGACTTCGTACAATTGCGATTTACCTCAGCAAAATTAATATTCTTCTTTATAAAAAAAGGAGGAATTATTACGTATTAATTACGGTTTTTGTTATTACCGTTTTGTATTTGTAATTATTATTATTATTTTTTTCGAAATTCAGTCGTATAAGGAATTTTTAGTATATCTTTTGTGGCCTTCTCTGATGGAGAGGTGTTTCATCAAATGTTAATTAAACATTGCAGATTAGTCTCTCTCTCTCTCTCTCTCTCTCTCTCTCTCTCTCTCTCTCTCTCTCGTTTATGTTTTGGAGATAATGAATAGCTCTCTGCATTGTTGTTTCCATAATGTTACGTAATGTATGGGGTTTTCATTACCATTTCTCTCTCTCTCTCTCTCTCTCTCTCTCTCTCTCTCTCTCTCTCTCTCTCTCTCTCTCTCTTCCTGGTCGCCGAATAATCAGACCAAAGAAAAGAGAGAATGTTATTTAGCAAAACAATGGAAATATATAGGGAATTAATTTGGAAGCAGAGATCATAGCACAGATATACTTCCCCTCTCTGTCTCTATCTCTGTCTCCCTTTTCCGTTCTTTCTCTCTATCTCTATCTCCCTCTTCCGTTCTTTATCGAATAATGGGGCACAGTGGAAAAAGATAAAAGGGTTAGAAAGAACAAAAGATAAGAACGAACATACAGACATACAGGCACTGTATTTCACTACAATTTTTGATTGTATATACTGTTGATTTTGATGTAATGTTAGAAAGTTTACACTTTCCAGTTTACAGAAAGTTGATAATTTCCCTTTAAAATAAAAAGTAAAAATTGAGCCGAAGTTTCTTCGGCGCAGTAGAGTTTTCTGTACATCCGCTGCAGCGTATAATCAAGGCCACCGAAAATAGATCTATCTTTCGGTGGTCTCGGTATAATGAATTAACCGCTACCCGGTGATGGCCTATCCTATGTCGTTGCCAGAAGCACGATCATGGCTAACTTAAACCCTAAATAAAATAAAAACTACTGAGGCTAGAGGGCTGCAATTTGGTATGTTTGATGATTGGAGGGTGGATGATCAACATACCAATTTACAGCCCTCTAGACTCAGTGGTTTTCAAGATCTGAGGGCGGACAGAATAAAGTGCGGACGGATAGACAGCCGGCGCAATAGTTTTCGTTTACTGAAAACTAAAAATATGCAAACCACATTATCCTTTTCGTATTTTTTTATGTAAATACTTTTTTCCAAGCATTTATAGCTCATGTGGGGA
Source organism: Macrobrachium rosenbergii (assembly GCF_040412425.1). Classification (NCBI taxonomy): domain Eukaryota; kingdom Metazoa; phylum Arthropoda; class Malacostraca; order Decapoda; family Palaemonidae; genus Macrobrachium; species Macrobrachium rosenbergii. Next base: position 3,055,472 of record NC_089792.1, on the reverse strand, counting down.
GTCTATATAAGGTTAAAATGTATATAATTACAATTGTAGCATCCTGGTGATTCCCACGATATTTTGTTGTTGAATTTCGTATGCATAATTGAATAGGGGATTAACAAACATTATTGATGCACAGATACTATCTCTCTCTTTCTCTCTGTATATTTATTATAAATATATACACACAATGTATATATGTATGTGTATACGTATTATACATTACCACAGGTGAAAAATAAGAGACGGGTTGTAGGTCCTGACCGGTTTCGACTTTTTCCAAGTCCAGGTTTATTTTCAATAACCTACATGTTTGCGACACCAGTTTTAGCAGCCATAATCAGTCAATCAGTCTCAGTCTCCTTCCAGTTCCTGCAACGTGGTTCTGTAAGCTGATAATTGGAGACCGCCCCTTACTCCTAATGCTTTAGGTTCGTTTTAAAAAGAGAGAGAGAGAATTTTCCATCATTCCCATTGACGAAACTCAGGAAATTCGAAGTGTTTCACAAGATTGCTTGCCAGAATGAGCAATATTCGACTTAAGTTAAATTTGTATGCTGAGAGAGAGAGAGAGACTTACTGACTTTATTGAACGCTCCATTTTCCAAGAATCATTTACTGCCGTTCAGGTAGCAAGCGCTTTTATAATTTTATTATGAATTTTGCTTTTCCGTCAATTAGCAAAATGAACATTTGAGCTGATAATAGTGATGCGTATTTTTTGCGTTTTATCGTCCTGTTAAAAAAATTTTTACATTTTTTATTGTCCTGTTAAAATTTTTTTTTTTTATTGTCCTGTTTGAAAAAAAATTTTGTACTGTCCAATTTAAGAAAATGTTTATTGTCCTGTTTAAAAAATGATTTGTCCTGTTTAAAAGAATTTTATTGGCCTGTTTTTAAAAATTTTTACTGTCCTGTTTAAAAAAAAATTTTATTGTCCTATTTAAAAAAAGATTTTTTATTGTCCTGTTTAAAAAAATTTCTTACTGTCCTGTTTAAACATTTTTTTTAATTTCCTGCATAAAAAAAATGGGACGTATTGCAGGACACAATTGAAGAACATTCTGAATTCCATTTTTGTTATTTTATTGTAGCTCAGTCGAACCCCTTAGGGCGTTGGAAGTGCCGTCAGTGCACCTTAGGTGGTGCACTGTAGGCATTATTACTTAAGGTTCTCTGCAACGTCCTTTCGGCCCCTAACTGCATCTTCTTCCATTCCTTTTACTGTACCTCTGTTCCTCCATCTAATTTCCTCAACCCTCTCCTAACAATTGTTCCATATTTAAACTGCCAGGTTTTCCTCCTGTTACACCTTTCAAACCTCATACTTTCAATTTCCCTTTCAGCGCTGAATGACCTCGTAGGTCCCAGCTTAGCTTGGCCTTTGGAATAAATTTTATATTCCCTTCCTATATTTTAGCTCAGTCGAAGGGCTATATTATAATTTGTGATATTCATTCTAACAAAGTTTTCTGAAGCGATTACTGCAGGAGACAATTTTTTCAGGCGTTATCAGAAGTTAGGCCGACGGCCTTTTTCGGGACGTGGGAAAATAGGCGTAAACGACCCACGTAGTTTTGGTCAACTTTACAAATGTTAATTACTTTGACATTTAAAGTTGCAAAAGCAAAGGAACTCGTTTAAAAGGCCCAGGCTATTTAGCCTTTAAATGAACATTTGTTCCAGCAGTTGCTTTTAGCAGATTTTTGGGGAACAAATTCAAAACTATTTTTCGAAAAGATTCGAGGCCTCGGGATCTGTGTCATTTAAAGTTGCAACTGTAAAGAGCGGAATTTAAAGTGCCAGTGTAAAGGGCTTAAGTTAAAGTGCCTATATAAAGGGCTTAATTTAAAGTGCCCTGTAAAAGGCTTGGTTTAAAGGGCCCCTGTAAAGGGCTTATTCCTGAGGGCCTGTATAAAGGGCTTAATTTAAAGGGCCCATGTAAAGGGCTTATTCTAAAGATCCTATGTAAAGGGCTTAATTTTAAAGGGCACATGTAAATGGCTTAATCTGAAGGGCCCAGGTAAAGGGCTTAATTTAAAAGGCCCATGTAAAGAGCTTAATTTAAAGACCAACATTTTTTAGCCTTTAAACGAACGTTCGTTACATTAGTTCCTTTTTAACGGCCTTTTGCGAAAAGTAAAGAAACTGGAAAAGTATCTTTTTGACAAGGTCAGGATTCTTGCGTTGATTTGTATATATGAATATATAATGCATGTAGTCTTGTAAATGATTAGATAAATGACACGATTTTTATATCCAGGCGATTATTATTATTATTATTATTATTATTATTATTATTATTATTATTATTATTATTCAGTAGATGAAACCTAGTCATATGGAACAAGCCCCCTGCGCCCCCAACAGGGGCCATTGACTTCAAATTCAAGCTTCCAAAGAATATTAAGGTGTTCATCAGGAAGAAGTACTTGTCTTCCTCAGTCTGGCACTCTTACTTTACCTCCATTCCCAGTTCCTTCCTTCATTCTTGCTGTCCAGCTTCTCCAGCAATTACTTCTTAGTGCAACTGTAGGGTTTTCTCCCATTTCCACCTTCATCTCCTTTATTTTCGGGGTCTTTTTTTTTTTACATTTTTTATTTATATATTAATTTATTTTTTGTTTTTTTTTTTGGAAGCTTGAATATCAAGCCAATGTCCCCTGTGGGGGGCTTGTTCCATATGAATAGAGTTCATCTTCTGAATAATAATAATAATAATAATCGCCTGGATATAAAAATTGTGCCATTTATCTAATATTTACAAGACCACACGCATTATATATTCATATATACAAATAATAATACTAATAATAATAATAATAACTTTGCTGTTCAACCACTCCAGCTGTCGTATCGTTAGAAATATTTTACTTAAATCATCGGCCCCTCGAAGCACGCATGTACGAACTGGTTGGTGAAAGGAGATATACACAGCCCTCTTTATCGCAGACTTTGCTCTTAAAGTGAAAATGTCTCAGAAAGACCCCGGATACATAAAAAAAAGACCCCGATATATATAAAAAGACCGGATACATAAAACGACCCCACATATACATAAAAAGACACCTTGATAAAAAAAAATCCCAGGGATACATAACAAGACAAGTGGATACATAAAAAAGGTCCCTGGATACGTAAAAAAAAAGTCCCCATACAAAAAAAAGACCCCCGGATATCTAAAAAAAAAGACCCCTTACATAAAAAGACACCTGGATACATAAAAAGAATATCCCATGGATACGTAAGACATCTGGATACATAAAAAAGGTCCCTGGATACGTAAAAAAGGTCCCCATACATAAAAGACCCCATACATAAAAAGACCCCGGATATCTAAAAAAAAAAAAAAAAAAAAGACCCCTTACATAAAAATACATCCGGATACATAAAAACGACCCCTCGGACACACACGAAGACTTCGGATCCATAAAAACGACCCGGATACATAGAAAAAGACCTCGGATCCATAAAAAGACCCCGATACATAAAAAGACCCCTGGAGACATAAAGAATCAGCCGTGGGCTGGAGTTAACGGAATTTGGAGAGGAGCGCAGGAAAAAAACGAAGCTGTTCTTCATTTTTTATTCATTTCTGTGAAGATTCTTTTGTTGCAGTTGATGTTGTTTGGTCCTGAATGCTCGTCCAAGGAAATCAGAGAATTATAACGGTAGTTTAAGTTGTATTTAGTATTTAGATATATTTAAATATATTTTGAATGTTTCTAATCTGCTTTTACAAGATAAGCCTAACACGAAGTGCCACCTGGGTTATGAAGACTGATTTCCCTTAGAGAGAGAGAGAGAGAGAGAGAGAGAATGGGTATACGTCTTCTCGAGGTACGGATATGCCAGTACAAGGGAAATGTACCTGTCATCCTTTGCTGATATATATGTGGAACCCCTTGTCTTCGTCTTGTCCTCCTCTAGCAGGCTGAAGGAACGGTCCTTGCTTTGTTGTCTTCCCCAAACCCCTTCTCCTAACCTCCCCTCCCCCAAAACCACACCCCTCCCTTCCTCAATCTTTAGCTTTCTATCTCAACCTTTCACACACACACACACACACACACAGTATTTTCATATGTTTAGTGTATGTTCCTTTACATTGTGTGTACACGTGTGTACGTGTGTGTAAGTGTTTCTGAATTTCTATTTCTTCAATGTCCTCTTTAGAGGCAAGAGCCCGTGCCAGCTGGTTGCTGGCTTAATCTAACAATATCAAAGAGTAATCTTATGCATATCCTCTTGAAGAGTGGACCAGTACCCTTGGAAAGCTACAGAATTCTGTTCGTTTATAATAATTGACTTCAAGAATCTGCATTAAAAAAAAAAGGTCCTTTTGTTTCTCATATGTGTTGGAACGCAGATTCTTCTCTGTTTTCCAGTAATAATAATAATAATAATAATAATAAGAATAATGATAATGATAATAATTTGTTTTTGTAAAAATCCAGCTATACAGTAAATTGTATTACTATGTAAAAGACAAAAGCAGTTTACAATATAATTGTGGATTTTTATTACACAAACTATTTTTCACGAGATTGTGAATTTTTTAACAATAATAATAATAATAATAATAATAATAATAATAATAATAATAATAATAATAATAATAATAATAATGTCTTAGTTAAGAGAGCGAAGAATATTGCCAGAAACGATCGTAGTTTTAGTAAGGAAAAGAGTGTAGAATTATTATCATTGCACCGGATAGAACCTGACCGGCGCTAATGCATAAGTGAAGATTTGCAATAGCATATAATATAACCTTTCAGCTTAAATGCCTGCAAAGGTTGTTATCGCTTCTGTCATAACCGAATGTGAAGCTCAAGAGGAGAGGACGGTTGCAGATATAGTACGTTCTCTCTCTCTCTCTCTCTCTCTCTCTCTCTCTCTCTCTCTCTCTCTCTCTCTCTCTCTATATATATATATATATATATATATATATAAATATATATATATATATATATATATATATATACATATATATATATATATATATATATATATATATATATATATATATATATATATATATATATATATATATATATATATATATATATATATATATATATATATAATAAGAATGATCGTGGTTACGGTAAATCTCTCTCTCTCTCTCTCTCTCTCTCTCTCTCTCTCTCTCTCTCTCTCTCTCTCTCTCTCTCTCTCTCTCTCTCTCTCTCTCCTTAAGGATGGTATGTGTATAAATTCCTTAAGCATCATCAAAGGCATTTTATGTTCATCTCCGTCACTGTAAATTCGGCAAGAGCTAAACAAGAATTACTCTGTGAATTCTGTAATAAAGACGAAAAGTGGAGAGGAATATACCCAGTTGTATTCATGTACACCCTAGTGTATTATATACACCGAGGTGTATTAATTTAGTGCAGGCGCTGGAGATGGAAGACATTCCCGTAAATATATTCCCGTAAGGAATATATTCACACGTGGGTGTAGCGCAGAGAGAGAGAGAGAGAGAAAGTTAATAAAGTTCTCAGAAAGCAGCATAACTCCTACCTAACCTCATTTCCTTTAGGCGAGTGTAATTCTCTGAAAAATAAACCACCCTCTGACTCAGTCTTTTTTTTTGGCCGAAATTAAAAAAAAAAAAAAAAACTTGGCCATTACCAGAACGAATTTCCTCCGTAACAAGCATAATTAAAGAACACAGACTTTACGTATGATAATGAAGTGTTTCGTAACTCCAGTCGGTTACATATATTCTGAAGTTTAACTTTCGGATTTGTTGTGTTTATAAGTAAATCCTTGAGCGTTTTATGTTGGGAAATGAAAAGTAATGGATTTTTTTGTATTGATAATTTTTCTATAGTTAAAATAGAATAATGTGGAATCTTCATTTACAATAAATCGTCCCCGTAGGTGGGTAGTGCTGTCAGTGCACCTCATGCAGTGCACTGTAGGCATTACTTAAGGTTCTTTGCAGTTGCCTTCGACCTCGAGCTGCAACCCCTTTCACTCCTTTTACTGTACCTCTTTTCATATTCTCTTTCTTCCATCTAACTGTTGATTCATAGTGCCACTGTTACACCTTTCAAACCTTTTACTGTCAATTTCCGTTTCAGCACTGAATGACCTCATAGGTCCCAGCGCTTGGCCTTTGGCCTAAATTGTGTATATTCAGTTCAGTTCAATTTAATATTCAGACCAAAATTAGACTAAAAATATTCTCTAGATCAAAGTTTCAAATACTCAATGGAGTTGATTTTTTTTACCAAAGGTCATCTTGTGTGTCAGATATTGAACATGGGTATTGGTATCGTCCATACATATAATATCCCACGTATATCCTATTATACTACCGAGCCACACCGGAATCATTAACGACGCTCTCCTAGTGTCTAACAAAGCCGTAATTAATAACTGATCCTTCCCGCTGCCCACCACGAAATAGATTGATGCTTGTTAATTAGAATCAGCAGCGTCCTATCCTGTGACTGGCGCGGCTTCAATTAATTTCATGTTGTATACGTACAGTCCAGCAGGACTTCTTCGCCTGTGATGGATAATTTGTGGATAATATTATCTGGTATTTAGATATATTATTTTTTTATAGATATATTATTATATTTATTCGTATAAAACTGATTTAGATATATACATCACACCGTTGAACTGTGGGACTGTCGTGCAATTAGAACTTCTGAAGTTCAAAGCTGAAATAATTCTCCTTGTGGTTTAATGATTTACTTACATTTTTATCTGTTAATTTATTGGTTGTTTTTTTTTTATTTTTTGTCCTTTTTTTTAATAACTGGTCTCTTTCTGTATTTCACATTAAGTTCTGTTGTTTCTTCCTGATGAATGCCATGGTTTTTGGAAGTTTGAATTTCAAGTCAGTGGCCCCCTTTTTGGGCTTGTTCCATATGGATAGGGTTCATCTTCTGAATAATAATAATAATAATAATAATAATAATAATAATAATAAAATCAGCGTGTCCTTTGGGCTCGTTTCTTATGAAGTGTGTTCATCATCTGAATAACAATAATAATAATAATAATAATAATAATAATAATAATAATAATAATAATAATAATAGCTCTAAGGTTAGAAAACAAAATACATATTGGGTGAAAAATGATGGATGAGCTGTGGTATCATCTGTTGGTGTTGGATGTTTGAGGCCAGAAATTCAGGAATCCCTTACAGAAATTCAGGAATCCTTTACAGAAATTCAGGAATCCTTTACAGAGTTTCAGGAATCCGTTACAGAGTTTCAGGAATCCGTTACAGAAATTCAGGAATCCGTTACAGAAAGAATCCGTTATAGAAATTCAGGAATCCTTTACAAATTTCAGGACTCCGTCTTTTGGGTCAAAAGCCGAAAGAAATCACGGAAGGTGGAAATCAAAATTAGATTTAGAATTTTAAATTTTATATAAATGGAAATTATTATTATTATTATTATTATTATTATTATTATTATTATTATTATTATCATTATTATTATTATTATTATTATTTCATAAATAAGAGAAAATCTTCTTCCAGCTCTTCATTTCAGGGTATGTTGGTCATGATGTTATGTGGTCCCAAGTCGAATGGTTTAACCGTTTCCCCTAAAAATTGCATTTCGTGTTCATTTCTCCTCTTGAAGACAAAAGCGAGATAGAAATGGAATGACACTGAGAGACAGCATTCACGCCCCCTCCCTAATTCCCCCCACCCATTTTCCTCTAAGGTCCTTCCTCCTCCTCCTCCTCCTCCTCACCGTCTGAAGTTAGGTCATTAGCATGTGAAATGAGCTCAAGTGGTAGAAACGGCAGCATTTGCTTAGAAAATAACGCCACAATTCCACGGCCTCCCGTCTCTGAAGGAGGTTATGCTCTGCGTCGAGCGTTTTGTAGAAATAATCTGAAGCTCCTGCAGCGTCGACAGACCGAGAAGAAGCTTTTTTTTTTTTTATAGAAGAGAGCTTCATTTCAGAACGATTTTTCGTACCATCGAGGTCTTTGGCGTTGAATCTTCTCCTGCTGCTGAAGACGTGATTTCTGATAAAGGTGAGAGATTCCTAAGGTGGAAAAAGGTGCCCGGTTGCAAATTCCTGAGATTTATGCTAGTATTGCATAAATGGTTTTTTGCCATACCTCTAGGTTAAGTTCAGGTTAGGTTAGTTTAGATTACAACATTTGGAGTAATTTGGGTTTGGGAAACATAATGAGATTATTTTCAAGGAAATTCTGTAGTTAGTTTTCAAGATTGGCGTCCCGTTTTTTTTCAGGGAAAGGTCCCGATACTCGGTTACATCTCGGGAAAATGCTGCCTGGTTTGTGTGTTCGTTGACATGAATGTTACTCCGGACTTATTCTAGAAAGTCGTCTTCTTAATTTAAAATTTTATATCCATTCATTATGGGTCATGATTCGTCATGCGTTCAGCCGTTTTGCTAATGACCTGTTTGTTAACATAGCCTATAAAATTTACGATTTTATATTTGTTTGTATAAAATAAAATTTACTATTATCTAAAGGAAAGAAATTATTTTTTATTCAGAAATGAAGTTTCTTCGGCGCAATCGAGTTTTCTTTACAGCGTATAATGCTGTATGAAACTCTCAGCCACGGCTCATGAAACGTTTTGCGGCGGTAAGGGTGGTGGCCTCAGCCACGGTCCATGAAACACAGCCACGGTCTGGTGGTGACCTGTGTTGTACTTATAGCGGTGCCAGAAGTACGATTATGGCTAAATTTAACCTTAAATAAAAAAAAAACTACTGAGGCTAGAGGGCTGCAATTTGGTATGTTTGATGATTGGAGGGTGGATGATCAACATACCAACTTGCAGCCCTCTAGCCTCAGCAGTTTTTAAGATCTGAGGGTGGACAGAAAAACTGAGGCCAGAAAAAAGTGCGGACGGACGTACAAAGCCGGCACAATAGTTTTCTTTTCAGAAAACTAAAAAGGACGCGAAGACGCTATTGTCCAGACGTGAATGTTACGTGGCCACTAGAACGAGAATCCATTTGGGAGAGAAAGACTTTTGTTGACATTGTGGCTGATTCAGTCACGCTGCTCTGTCGCTGGATTACAAATGGGCAGAGGTGGTTTTTGTTTCCGCAAGGGAAATGGTTTACGAAAGAGATATATAATGAAGGACATAAATCCCTCCTTTTATTCAATCTTGCTTTTATTGTAATTCGTGTGTGCTTATGTTTGTTTATGCGGTTTTGTGATTGTGATTAATATTTTGTGTATGTGTGTGTGTGTATTTATGTATGTATGCATATATATATATATATATATATATATATATATATATATATATATATATATATATATATATATATATATATATATATATGTATATATATATATATATGTATATAAATATATATAAATGCCTGAGAGAGAGACAGTTTGGTCTCTGAAATATAGCCTTTATTTTCCACATTTTGGCGTTTTATGGACTCATATTTGATATATATATGTATATATGTTTAAATGATATATAGTATATATATATAGTATATATATATATATATATATATATATATATATATATATATATATATATATATATATATATATATATATTTACAGTTTGTGTTTGTCTTTTATCACAACTTGCATTAATTATAAAGTTAATAGATCATGGATTCCCCAGTAACTTGATAATCGCTTTCCACGAGAGAAAATGTAATAAGTCGGCAAAAGTCTTTGAGTATAAATCAAGAACCCTGGCACCTTAGACTCTTATTTCTATTCAGTTTCCTCATTTAGATTCACGGGATTAACTTTGAATTAAGGTGCGGCAATATTAAGGCAAAATTGAAAGAAAAGGAATCTTTATGAGGAACGAGATTTACAAAAATATCTTACAAGATTTTTTTTTTTTTTTAAATATTCGTGGCGTGAGGCAGAAGTCGGGTGGTTTTTTAAAGTTATGTTCGTGCATCGTGTTTAATATGGAAATGCATGCGCTTTCTCTCTCTCTCTCTCTCTCTCTCTCTCTCTCTCTCTCTCTCTCTCTATCTCTATCTCTCTCTCTCTCTGTACACAATATATATATATATATATATATATATATATATATATATATATATATATATATATATATATATATATATATATATATTTGTTTATATATTTATATATATATATATGTATATATATATATATATATATATATATATATATATATATATATATATATATATATTAGTGTTAAGATTCTCTAGCCCATGCCATTTGTATTTCGATATTCCCCAATATTTTGAGCTTCGCCAAAAAATTCGAAAAAGCCCATATTTATACATTTCCACATTTTACGTAGAAGTCTACGTCCGTGCATTTGATGTATGACTATGAAATTTTCGTTCTATATTTATTGAATACTTGAAAAGCAAATCAGTTGCTTAAATTGTGCAAATGAAAGCTTGTGTCACTGGCATTTGATGATGACCTCAGGTCACCTCGGAAGGTCATAGGGCTTAAAAGAGAAGATTGGGTTCGTTTTCGCCCTTTTAAAATAAGTTGGTAAAAGGAGTTCTGTTTCCTTAAATGCCGTTTATAATTTTTTTTAAATAGTTCTTTTAAATCAATCTGGGAATATTTTTATTTTCTGATCTTCGTTCGCTCATGCAGTGGTGACTTCTTACCTGTGGGGAGATACAATATATTCGTATCCATGGGGGTGATACAACAGTGTTCGTATCCTTGGGGAGATACAATTGCATTCGTATCCATAGGGTGATACAACATTGCGGCGTCTGAAAACTTATCAATGTATTCCTGACTTACATAGAATTTTGTTATTGTATTGGTTATTGCTAACAGAGAGAGAAAGTTTTTTTTTATCAGTGTTTCCTGAGTTACGAAGATTTTTAGTTATTTGAAAGGAGAGGAAAGAATTGCAGCCTAAGAAAACTTAGTGTATTCCTGAGAAGCAGAGATTTTAGTTGCTGTTGAGAGAGAGAGAGAGAGAGAGTTTTTTTTATTACTGTTTCCTGTGTTAGCGAAGATTATTAGTTATTTGAAAAGGGTAGAAGGAATTGCAGCCTAAGAAAACTTACTAAGAGAGATTTTAATTACTGTTGAGAGAGAGAGAGAGAGAGAGAACTGGGCCTAGAGTCTGCTGGGAAGGGGAGGGGTGAGAAGGATATGACCTGTCGCGAAATTCAGCACGAAATCCGTCGTGATATAAAGGCTTCCATGACCTGTTTCTTGAGCCTCATGCATTACAGAGTGTGTTAAAGAGATTCCTCCGGGAGATGCCAGCATCTGGCGCATCACAGCTGCCCCCTGGCAACAGTGGGCTTAAATAAACCACAGAGAGAGAGAGAGAGAGAGAGAGAGAGAGAGAGAGAGAGAGAGAGAAGGAAAAGGAGGGAGATTTGGCTGTCTATGATAAGTCCTTGATCGTGACAGTTGCAAGGTTTGAATAATCTTTTCAGAGAGAGAAAGAGAGAGAGAATAATCTTTTTCAACTCCTTTTTGCGTCTCATAGGCGGAAGAAGAAGAAGAAGAATCTGAAGGATGGGGAGACGAGTGAACTCCAAACCAACAGTTCTCAGACATGATGTTTTATGCAGAGTTTTGTCTCCGATGTTTATAGTGCGGAAGAAGCGAATTGTTTGGGGGTTAAGTGTACGGATATACATACGCGTGCGTGCGCGCACATACCTACCGTGTGTCTATATGTATAAATATGGTGGTGTGTGTGTGTGTGTATATATATATATATATATATATATATATATATATATATATATATATATATATATATATATATATATATATATAATCAATATATATGGAATATATAAATTATATATATATTTCATGAAAGGCAAGGTAACGGTATACTTAGGTTCCAACGTCTTTAATGACTATATATAGTGCCTTTTCCTTGCCTTCCAGTTGAAAGACCTGTATATGAGTCCGAAATATATATATGTTAAGTTATATCTTAGTTTACCAGACCACTGAGCTGATTATCTCCTAATGGCCCGAAGGATAGATTTATTTTATGGCTAAGAACCAACTGGTTACAGCAACGGGACCTACAGCTTATTATGGAACGAACATATGACGAGAAATTAATTTCTGTCACCAGAAATAAATCCTCATATTCTTCTCGACCTTGAAAAAAGTATATATATAGTTTTATCAGACCACTAAGCTGATTAACAGCTCTATAGGGGCTATATATATATATATAGGATTAGACTTATTTTATTTATATAAGAACCAATTATATATTACTTAGCAACGGATATATACATATATATATATTATGGAATATGAATATATATTTTAGCGAGAAATGAATTCTATATATAGAAATAAAATATATATATAACTCTTCATCATATATATAGGAGACTCGAATATATATATATAGCGAGTTCCAGTCCACAGCTCTACCGACATAACCTCCCAACGAATTCTTCTTGACCTTGTCAATCTATCTTTTTCAACAAAGAGATGAATGTTCCGCCAATACCCGTTAAGCCTTCCCTTGAGACCCAACGCCAACAGTCACTAGGATTATGATACGTAAGAGTTTTTTCCATCCCAGGGTACACTGGATGACATTTCCCGAGAAATAACCTAGTAGGTACCGGGACCTTTCCCTGAAAAAAAAAAAGCGGGACGCCATGTCTTAAAAACTAACCATAGAATTTTCTTGAAAATAATCGCATTAGGTCCCCACACCCAGATTAATGTAGAGGATTTAATCTATCCTTACCTAACCTAACCTAACCTACTGGGGCATGGCAAAACAACCGGGGCTGGTGCAATACTAGCATACATCTCTCAGGAATTTGCCACCAGATGTCCTGTGGAACCGATTCCTTTGGAGCAAAGGAATCCTACAGCCTTCAGTTTTTACGATTTTTTTTTTTTTCAAGTTAGTTAAAAGGCGGTTTGTGGCTGTCAACGTGTTAAATATTTCAAAACTAGGTAGCCCTAACATGCATTAATAATTAGAACAATTAATCATATAACATTGCATAGTAATATCCATTTTCTTTTTTCATTAAAGGCAGCGAATTAATTCCTTGAATCATTTTACTGTACCTCCGTTCTTATTTTCTTTCTTCCTTCTTCCTTTCCACCCTCTTCTAATAATTGTTCAAAGTGCAACTGCGAGGTTTTCCTCCTGTTACACCTTTCAAACCTTTTCACTCTCAGTTTCCCTTTCAGCGCTGAATGACCTCGTAGGTCCCAGCTTAGATTGGCTTTTGGCCTAAATTCTATATATTCCATTCCGTTAATTCCTTGAGTATCAGATGATTAAAACCGTTATGATTGACTGATTAATTTAGTTGATGTTATCTGGCGTCACACCTGACATGCATACAACCGCTGAATGTCCTTTCTCGTCGGGGTTTTCAGCAGGTCTTAGTGAACAGGGGCACATTGGGATTTGACGTAATGTAATGAAGTCGCTCCGTACTGTTTAGAAGTCAAGTCCCTGTATAAATACGCGCTTGCTTGCTTATATACACATATGTATAGATAAATAGTATATATAGATTTGATATATATATATA
>NC_089792.1:3029461-3034461 GCF_040412425.1 Macrobrachium rosenbergii | reverse complement strand
GTAGAGCAGGAGACGGATGTTGAGAATTTGGACCTCCTCTCTCTCTCTCTCTCTCTCTCTCTCTCTCTCTCTCTGATATATATGTATATACATATATATATATATATATATATACATGTATACATACATACATAAATTTTTATTTGTATATATATATATATATATATAGTTTTATATGTATAGATATATATGATACAAATTTATATATTGTATATAAGCTAAAAAAAGGTGTATAAATATATATATATATATATATATATATATATAAAATATATCCACATATTGTCAAGAAAAAGTGAATAATAATAGTATGTCATTCTCTGTATATTTTGATTGCTCTTTGGAAAAAGATATCAGTTATTAATAAGTTTTGGTCCTTCCTCTGACAGTCATAATTATATCCGTGAAAACGAAGTAAAACGGCTCCTTATTCTGTCGTATTGTTTGAAGCTAAAAAAATATTTGAAGGTGGATCTCCATTTTGGGCCCCAGGTGCAGTTTTTGGGGAAAAAATAATTATATAGCGTTACTCTGCTAGACAGCACTCTATAAAAGTCTGTCCACAAACTGTCAAGAAAAGTTAATAAAATGAATCACAGTAGGCCCAAACAAACTCGCCTAATTCTCCTTCCGGTCCCTGGAAAAAAAAAAGCAGTAGTTCCTCCTGATGTCCCTGTTTTGGGGTGGTGGAAGAAGAAGAAAAGAAGGACCCACCCCTCCATTTTGGGGCCCTGGTCCCTCAGTTTTTGGGGTCAAGTGGAAGAGGAAGAAGAGGAGGAGGAGGACCCATTCCCTCCGTTTTGGGGCCCTGGTCCCTCAGTTTTGGGGTCAAGTGGAAGAGGAAGAAGAAGAGAGGACCTGCTCCCTCCATTTTGGGGCCTTGTCCTCCTCAATTTTGGGGTCAGCAAGTGGAAGAGGAGGACCCGCTCCCTCCGTTTTGGGGCCCTGGTCCTCAATTTTGGGGTCAAGTGGAAGAGGAAGAAGAAGAGGAGGACCCGCTCCCTCCATTTTGGGGCCTTGCTTCCTCAATCATGGGGTCAAGTGGAAGAGGAGGACCCGCTCCCTCCATTTTGGGGCCTTGCTTCCTCAATCATGGGGTCAAGTGGAAGAGGAAGAAGAAGAGGAGGAGGACCCGCTCCCTCCGTTTTGGGGTCCTGGTCCCTCAGTTTTGGGGTCAAGTGGAAGAAGAAGAAAAGAAGGACCCGCCCCCTCCATTTTGGGGCCTGGTCCCTCAGTTTCTGGGGTGAAGTGGAAGAGGAAGAAGAGGAGGACCCGCCTCCTCTATTTTGGGGCCCTGGTCCCTCAGTTTTTGGGTCAAGAAGAAGAAGAAGAAGAAGAAGGAGGAGGAGACGAAAGACCCGCAGCAGCAGGAGAAGGCGAGCGGACCCATCACCAATGGCGCTCTCTCCTTTATTCAGCCGAGTTTCCATGTTGCACGGTCGGCACACCCTCACTCACCTCACTTTCCACCACACTCACTCACTCACTTACTTTACTTACTTCCCACACCTCTCGGTATTATTTTACTATTAAGCGTGATGGCACACATTTCCCGCTTCCCCCTCTCACTCTCTCTGTCTCTCTTGCAGTCGGCGTGTGTATTTTGTGTTTTGGAGGGTGTGTGTGTGTGTGTGTGTGTGATTTGGTAAAGGTCACCGTGAGTGATGATGCTTGTGCTCGCCTCCTCTGGTGGGTAGAATTGTAAATGGGACATAGTCTAGTTCCTCGTATGATTTCTTTTTTTTTTTTTCGCCTGGTGGTTATAATTTCCCAGCTCTTCATTTCTCCCGTTCTCTGATAGGCCTCAAGGGTCTTTTTTTATTTATTTATTTTTTATTTTATTTTATTTTTTTTTTTGGACAAAGGAACTTCATGGATAGACTTCTTTGTGTCTGATATGCGGTGGTGCAGAGGTGGGAATTGCTTTGAAAATAGGTCGTACACAACAGACTACAGTTGTAGTGTCAGCATTTGTTGGAGAGTCAGAGTGGTCAGTCCGAAATGTGTAATATATATATATATATATATATATATATATATATATATATATATATATATATATGTATATATATAAATATATACAGTTTATATATTTATACAAACATGTTTATATATACATACATATACATATATATACTGCATAAATCAAAGCAAACAAAGAACCCTGCTTCTGCCTACAGAATAGCAAAGGATCGGGGGAGACTGTTGATAATTCAAACTTGGCAAGGCGAGTCTAGGCCAGGCTGCCCCAGAGGATAAAAAAAAATAAAAAAACCACAAGTAAACTTCTGTTCCTAAGACGGCTGCTGCGCATGCGTGATTGAGCTCATGCATTGCACATGCATGTGCCCACAACTAGAATCGATGCCAAGTGTGTGTCTGTGTGTGAGAGAGAGAGAGATAGCTAGAGTCCATCTCTGCATAGCTAGTAGCCTTGTATACAAATATTTTTGTTACCCTGTAATGACATGTGAGACCATTTATATCGAAAAGTAATTTTGTTGCATATTTTCAGTTAATAATTTCCCTTTTATGCAAACACATTTGTCCTGCTTGTAATTACATGGGGGACCATTTATATCAAAAAGATATTCTCTGCATATTTTCGGAGGCTGTTTCCTCTACCAAAAGATAGATTCTATTCTTTCCTAGTTTAATAACTTCCCTTTTATACAAACACATTTGTCCTGCTTGTAATGACATGTGAGACCATTAATATCAAAAATGATTTTCTGCTCTGTGAGACCATCAATATCAAAAAGTCATTCTCTGCATATTTGCAGAGGCTGCGTCCTCAACTAAAAGACAGATAGTATTCTCTCCTATTTTAATAACCTCCGCCATGGCACATAAAAATACTAACATAAGGCTTGCGAGTCGTTTTGCGGCATATGTTAATGCAAACACATGCTATGGGCACAGAATAATTGAGCATGACTGTCGGACGCCGAGACTCGCCTATTTAAGTATGCGCCGCCACACTCCCTCAGGTATTCCATGGCTTTTCCTGGAAGTCTGAGTTCCAGCCTTCTGTTTATTTATCCATTTATTTCTATATTTACTTTTAATACTCCAGTACGCTTGGGACGGGAACGAACGCGTTCCAGCAGAACGGTGGTCGAGGGGAAGGGAGAGAGGGAACTCCCTGGAATTTACATTTAAAGTTGACATTTCGATCAACTCGTCTGCACATCCGATTGGCGCTCGTTCTTCTTGAAAGTCTCAGGTCACATCCGGGATGAAGTCTTGTGGTTCTTGGCGCTGATCTGGGGAGTTCTTCTTGCATTAAAGATGATAAATGATGGTCAGGTCATTGAAGGTCAGGTCAGGTGTTCATCCTCGATTCACCTCGGACGGGATGATTGTTGCTGTCGTGAGGCCTTTCTTATTTTAGTGTAAGTCAGACTTGTGCAGGGGATTGTCTGAATTGTGATAAATGATGGTATCATTGAGACTTAAGGATATATGAGTTTGAAGGTCAGGTGTAGGAGTTGAAGGTCGAGAGTGTTCATTGTATTGTCATTTATTCAACCTCGTTGACTTATAGGGATTTGTTTTACTGTCGAGATCCTTGGTCTTTCTTATTTTAGTGTAAGTCAGACTTGTGCAGGGCATTGTCTGAATTATCAAAAATGGTGTCAATACGGGAGCATTTAAGGTCAGGTCAGGTCAGGTATTCATCCTCGATTCACCTCGACCGGGATGAATGTTGCTGTCATTGAGGTCTTTCTTATTTTAGCTAAAGTCAGACTAGTGCAGTGGAAAGTCTGAATTGTGAAAAATGATGGTGTCAGTTAAGTGACATAGTTGATTTAAGTGTTAATTTAAGTGTTGGTGACTCTTGAAAAGGAGAGATATTTTGTAGGTTTGTAAAAAAGTTGGTCTGTAGGATCTGTTGTTGAATCTTGAAAAGGGGTGTCGATTTGTATCCCACTTGAAAAGAAGCCTGAGGTGTCATTGTATTGTCATTTATTCAAGTTCTGTTGACTTAGAGATATGACTTTGTATCGTGCTTGAAAAGGGAGATCCTTGTACGCCACTTCCTTTGTAGGGTTGTATCCTACTTGAAAAGGGAGATCCTTGTACGCCATTTCCTTTGTAGGATTTGTATCCTACTTGAAAAGGGAGATCCTTGTACGCTGTTTCCTTTGCAGGATCTGTTGTAGGATTTATCCTACTTGAAAAGGGAAATCCTTGTGCGCCATTTCCTTTGTAGGATTTGTATCCTACTTGAAAAGGGAGATCCTTGTACACCACTTCCTTTGTAGGATCTGTATCCTACTTGAAAAGGGAGATCCTTGTACGCCATTTCCTTCGTAGGATCTGTATCTTACTTGAAAAGGGAGATCCTTGTACGCTGCTTCCTTTGCAGGATCGGCCGTTCCACTCGATATTCCTCCTCATTTTATAGAGGACTCCTCCTCCTCGAATCTTTTCTGCGCCGCGAACTTTGGTTAATTAAGTCTGAGAATACCTAAACTTCTTTGAAACGCGAGTCTGATATTATTAAGATTCGGAATCTGACACCCCCTCGCGGCCTCCCGGGCTATTTTCTCGTCTCTTCTTGATCAGAGTTCCAGCGTTACTGAAATCTTGATAAACGGTGGAGAAAAGTAGGAAATAAACAAGTGATAAATACTCCAGAGAATTGAGTTTTCTGTACAGCGCATAATCAAGGCCGCCGAGAACTGATCTATCTTTCGGTGGTCTCGGTATAATGCTGTGTGAGCCGCGGCTCATGAAACTCTCAGCCGGCCGTAGCGGTCTGTCACATCGTTGCCAGCAGCACGATTATGGCTAATTTTAACCTTAAATAAAGTCAAAACCACTGAGGCTAGAGGGCTGCAATTTGGTGTGTTTGATGACTGGAGGGCTGATGATCAACATACCAATTTGCAGCCCTCTAGCCTTATTGGATTTTAAGATCTGAGGGCGGACAGAAAATATGGCGGACGGACAGACAGCCGGCACAATAGTTTTCTTTTACAGAAAACTAAAAA
>NC_089792.1:3009461-3026961 GCF_040412425.1 Macrobrachium rosenbergii | reverse complement strand
GGATTCCTTCCCCCCTCTCTCTCTCTCTCTCTCTCTCTCTCTCTCTCTCTGTAAACCCGTAAAGCAGCGCATTAAGACTTAATTTACCGCGGCATGAACGCCGAGATGATGATGATGGCACTGTTTCCATCGGCTGCTTGCGGAATATTCCCTCTTTTTTTTCTTGAATGATTTTTTTCCATAAGTCTTAAAAGAAAAATTATGGAGTTAGATTTTGGTTGAGTTTGTTTTAACTTGATTTTTTTTATATTTTTATTTTTTTATTTTGAATGATTGGTCAGCATTGATGCAACTTTTTGAGTATTTTTTTTTTATTTTTATTTCCTATCTAAATCTTAAAAGAAGAATTATGGAGTCAGGACATTGGTTGAGCTTGTTTTAACTTCATTTCTTAATTTTGTTTTTTTCGTTATTTTTTTTTTAGATTTTCAATGGTTGATGAACATAGATGTAATATTTTAGTCTTTTTAGTTTTCTGTAAACGAAAACTATTGTGCCGGCTTTGTCTGTCCGTCAACACTTTTTCTGTCCGCCCTCAGATCTTAAAAACTACTGAGGCTAGAGGGCTGCAAATTGGTATGTTCCTCTCCAATCATCAAACATAACCAAATTGCAGCCCTCTAGCCTCGGTTGTTTTTAATTGATTTAAGGTTAAATTTAGCCATAATCGTGCGTCTGGCAACGATATAGGACAGGCCACCACTAGACCGTGGTTAAAGTTTCATGGGCCACGGCTCATACAGCATTATACATAGACCACCGAAAGATAGATCTATTTTTGGTGCCCTTGATCATACGCTGTACAGAAAACTGGATTGCACCGAAGAAACTTCGGCTCATATTTTTTAAGAATTTCTCCTCAGACCTTAACTCTGTTCTTCATTGTTCCAGTCCTCCTCCTCCTCCTCCTCCTCCTCCTCCTCCTCCTCCTCCTCCTCCTCCTCCTCTCCTCATTTATCCCTCATCTTGCTGCATTCTCACGCACTTGCAAAAGGTTCTCCTTGCAACATTGGCCTCCTCTAGAGCTTTTTTTTGATGTTTTTTTTTTTTTTTTTTTCTGAGCCCCAGCTGTGCGCGATTCTCAGAGGATGACACGTCTGTTGAGTATAGCTGTCTTATCTGGCTATCTATCTATCTATTTATATATCTCTACCTATCTGTATATCTATCTGTATATATATTTATTTATATGTCTTCCTATTTTATCTCTTGTCTGTGTATCAGTCTGTCCATTTACCTTTTTATCGATCTGTTTGTCTGTGACGATCAATCTATTTGTGTATCTGTCTACTGCGTTTCTATATATCTATCTGTCTGCCTATCTGTGTATCCATCGATCTACCGATCTATTTATCTATCTGTCGATCGATCGATCTGTCGATCGATCTGTCTTTCTATCTATCTATCTATCTATCTATCTATCTATCTCTATCGATCTGCCTATCTATGCGTCTATCTGGTTATCTATCTGTCGATCTATGTATCTACTCTCTCTATCTATCTATGTATCTATCTATCTACCCATCTATCTATCTGTATGTCTGTATATAGATCTGTCTGTCTCTCCGTCTATCTGACTATCTATCTAAAATAATCTATCTGTCTACTGTCTATCTAATATATCTATCTATCTGTATATCTATTGATCTGTACCTGTCTATCTGTCTCTCTGTCTATCTGTCTATCTATCCATCTATCTATCTGTCAATTGTGAGACAAGAACTTGTAAGAAAGTAACGAAAGTTGAAGATGGTCAGGAGGTCTACTGTTACAGTGACAATATTATTTATTATTATTATTATTATTATTATTATTATTATTATTATTATTATTATTATTATTATTATTATTATTATTATTATTGAAAAATATACTCACAGTAGCTTGAGTCTTAAAATGGTTAAACAAATCCGCAGTTATTTATTTTTAAATTTATATGTACCAATGCATAACTGAATGGCATTCCTGTCGTAAAAAAAACATTGCAAAAGAATAATTCTAGAAATAAACTTATGCCAAGTAAAAGTTAGACGATGACACACATACAAAAACAGTGGTGATTTTATTGATGACTCTGTAGAGAGAGAGAGAGAGAGAGAGAGAGAGAGAGAGAGAGAGAGAGAGAGAGAGAGACTCGTCAATGTCTCTCCAGATCAGCCTTTAATCCTCGTGGCAGGTTTTGTCACTCGTGTTGGCCTGTCACTCATATCACTCTGGTTGTCCATACTGCATCTGCATTTGTTTTTCTTTGTTTTTGCTGCTGTTGTTTTTTTTTTTGTTTGGGGTCACCTCAGAGAGAGAGAGGGAGAGAGAGAGAGAGAGGGAGAGAGAGAGAGAGAGAGAGAGAGATTTATCAACTGATTTCACCCATTTCCTCCTGTGTCCAGTAGCTCCTGCAAGGAACAATGCCCGAATCGGGCTGGCGTCAGAACGACCTGTGGGCATTACTGAAGGCCTTTTGGAGCATCCCGTTTGCCCCTAGCTGCGACCCCTTTCATTCCTTTTTACTCCGTTAATATTCCGTTAATATTTCTCTTCTATCTTACATTCTTTTACTCCACCCTCTCTTCTAACAAATATTTTAACTACGAGGTTTTCCTCCTGTCACGCCTTTTAAAATCTTTTGCTCTCAATTTCAGTTTCAGCGCTGAATGACCTCATAGATCGCAGGGCTTGTCATGTCTCCTCTACCCTCCCGAGGCCCTACCTACCCCGCCCCGACCAGGGGATATAAACAAGAAAGAACCACTCGGATTTCTATTATTATAGATATATAACGTTAGATGTGACTGAAAACAGCTGCAGTTCATCGGGGCTTTGACTCTTGAAACCTTCACGGGACCTGAGTTTGAAATATCTGGCTGTCAGAGTTCCGTACGTGTGCGGATTTCAGCTCGCCTCTCCTTTGTTATTTTTTTATTAATGTTATGTTATTTGTTTTTTGTAATATCTTCGTTATGATAGGTTAAAAATGTTATTTCAGTTATTTTTTTTATATCTTTGTTATGACAGGTTAATGTTAATTTGAAGAGACTCGCTGTCAATTCTGTGGGTAACTGTAATGGCAGTTACTTTGAGAACTCTAGTTTTTTTTTTTTGTTTTTTTTTTTTTTACAAGTTTGAAATTATTACATTGGAGAAAGATAACTGATAAAGGTATATTTAATGCTTGTTGAAATTTGTTTTTATTTTTTTGATTTTTTAACTCTCATAGTTACCTCTGTTTGAATATTTATTACATTGGAACTTGTATTTTTAATAATTTCCTTACATTTTTATCTGCCTGTTTATTAATTTGTTCTTTTATTTTTTTCTTTTTTAACAACTGATCTCTTCTCTCAGTTATTCTTTGGAAGCTTGATAATAAAGTCAATGGCCCCTGTGGTGGGCTTGTTCCATATGAATAGGGATCATGTTCTGAATAATAATAATAATAATAATAATAATAATAATACTCTTTGGAAGCTTGAATTTCTTGTCAATGGTCCCTGTGGTGGGCTTGTTCCATATGAATAGGGATGATGTTAGGGATGATGTAATGAATAATAATATAATAATAATAATAATAATAATAATAATAACAGTGATTGTGTGTTAGTGTGTGCGTTTCCGATTACTTTATGACTGTTTGGTAGGATTGTAACTGTTTGCAAATGCTTTTAAAGCGCGGATTTTTCACTGCTGAATGACGCCATCATAGGACCCAGCGCTTGGCCTTTGGCCTAAATTCTATAATTCTATTCTGTTCTGCAATAACTGGAGGAAGAGTTTTATAGGGAACCTGGTGCCCCCCTTGGGAACCCCCCAGCAGACGTCTTGAATTCCTGTCGCGACGTCACTCCAATTAAGGAAAGAAATCGGTCGATGCAGATGCGGCTCTGGCGAGTGACACATCACGATGTTGTCAGGAGTGATGTTGGCATTGCCATCAAAGAACATCGCCAAATAACTAAACCGAATGATGGAGAGATCAGTGGAATCGCGCAATGCGTTGCTGAGGCTCGAGGTCATTCGCTTTGCTCCTGTTCCGTAAGGAGCCTTTGTATAGCAGGTTCCTTGAAGTTCCTTTTATATATTTCTGAAAAGGAAGTCTTTATAGAGTTCATACCATTGCATCAATAGTTCTTTGAAGTTCCTTTTGTTTGATAGTAAAGGAAATCTTTGGAGAGTTTCCACATACTTGAAAAGAAAGCGTTCTCAGGGAAATGAATCGTCACACGAGAACGAGAAAATATACAGCTGAGACTGAAACACGGAGCGAGACAGATACTCGTTCAGTGTATGTTTGTGTTTGTGTGTGTGTCGGTTTGTGTCGAGGCAGAATTAGTCCCTTGGTAGGGATAAGTTGTTTTACGTTTCGTCTGGGGCATTGTTACTTGTAACTGGACTACGGTGCCAAAGTTCAGCGATGTGCTGTTTCTATCTATCTTACACTCTGTCTGTCTATCTATCTATCTCTATATAATGTATATACACACATATATATGGTATAATATATATATATATAGGACTGAATCATCTTCTGTTAAAACAGAATTCCATCAAATAGAAGGGAGCCCATAGAAACGCCAAAATGTGGAAAATAAAGGCTACATTTCAGTGACCAAACTGTCTCTCTCCTCAGGCAAATAGTGAATCTGTTTGCCTGAGGAGAGAGACAGTTTGGTCTCTGAAATATAGCCTTTATTTTCCACATTTTGGCGTTTCTATGGGCTCACACACACACACACACACACACACACACACACACACACACACATATATATATATATATATATATATATATATATATATATATATATATATATATATATATATATATATATATTTATATATCAATGTGTGTATTTTATCAACCTGTCTTTTGTGCAATATTTTGATTTACTTATATATGAATGTTCTGTCTGACTGACCCTTGCAAATGAGAGAGTGAGTGAGTTTCAAATACGTCACAAAGCGGCAAAAGCATTTATGAATGAGCAGCAACAGAGAGAGTAGAGTCCAGAGAGAGAGAGAGAGAGAGAGAGAGAGAGAGAGAGAGAGATTGGAACCATCCTCCCATCACCATTAGATCCTGGGAATTCTGTAAATCCTCTCCCCTTTACGACTGAAGGCATTACACGTAGGTATTGGTGAACTAGTAAATTTAATCCCTTATGCTTTTTCTTGTTGATATTTCGAGAACTAAAGCTTTGTCAATCCTTGAATGACTGGTCATATGTTTGTCGTGTATGATTCCTGAATGGGGGCTTGCAGTCAATGTTAGTTGTGGACAGGAATTGACAAATATAATATTGCTGGTATTTTTTCCTCCTGTTTGTATACATCAGATCGATAATCACTTTATTATTATTATTATTATTATTATTATTATTATTATTATTATTATTATTATTATTATTATTATTATTATTCAGAAGATGAACCTATTCAATGGGACAAGCCCAGTACATGGAGCCATTGCCTTGAAATTCAAGCTTCCAAAGAATATGGTGTTCATTAGGAAGAAGAAAGAGGAAATAAAGGGAAATACAGAAAGAAGAGATTTCACTTAATAAAAAAGAAAAAAATAAATTAAGTTAATTAATTTTCCGGAATTGTTAACTTTCATAACATTATTTTCCCCATCATCTTTCACTTTTGCTTTTTTTTTCCTTGTCCTACGTAAATTCTGCCCCCTTTCCCTCTTCCTCCTCCTCCTCCTCCTCCTCCTCCTCCTCCTCCTCCTCCTCCTCCTCCTCCTCCTCCTCCTCCTCCTCCTCCTCGCGTATTTATTCACATCATCACCCAAATGTATTCATAAACTTTTTTCCGTTTCCATTTTGGGCCGAGATTCATATCTTTTTGGAAACCATTTACGCAAATGAGTTGCCGACTGTTCACTTTCTGCTGCCGTAAAAACGAGGCCCCTTATTTTTTCTCGTTATTGCTTTTCCTCTTTTTTTTTTTTTTTTTTTTTTTACGAGGAGCTGAGAAATTTATATTTAGGAAACGGTAGCGACTAAATTTTTTTTTTTTTTTTTTTTTTTTACGAGGAGCTGAGAAATTTATATTTAGGAAATGGTAGCGACTTTGTAAATGAGGGAATGTTTTTTTTCTCGTTCTGTGGAGCCAATCTCTCTCTTCTCAATGTTTCTCTCTCTCTCTCTCGTTCTGTGTTTACGAGTGAATATTTTGATGAATGTTTTGATACATAAATTCCTCTGCTGTGTTTTTGAAATTAGAATAAGGGGAGAGAGAGAGAGAGAGAGAGAGAGAGAGAGAGAGAGAGAGAGAGAGAGAGAGAGAGCAACGTTCTCGTAAACAATTCTAATTCCAATTTAGATTATAATGAAGTTTTGTTCCTTAATTGATAAGACGGTTAACAATAGGCTCAAGGTATCAAATGGGTTACATATGCAAATTGTTTTGCTAGACTGGAAACATTTAATTTTCTTATAGAGAGAGAGAGAGAGAGGAGAGTAATGATTCTTTAAAAAAAATTCTGGTTTTCTTTCCATGAGTACGTTTCAAAAGAGAGAGAGAGAGAGAGCCTTGATTCTTTAGAAAAGAGAGAAGAGAGAGAGAGAGAGAGAGAGAGACTTTATTCTTTAGAAAATTATTTTCTTTCGCTGAATTTACTTTGCAAGAGAGAGAGAGAGGGGGTCTTTAGAAAATGACTGATTTTCTTTCACTGAACGTTGCAGAGGAGAGAGAGAGAGAGAGAGAATTTTATCATTCTTATTGCATTTTTTCCAATTTCTAAAGTCCAGTGTGATTGATAATAATACCTAAGAAATTTTTCTTTGATATATTAGGATTGACCAACAAAATAAAAATTATTATTAATCCACAGGCATGGCTTTGTTGTGTGGAGAGGATTTGGGTACTGAAGTTTTTTATTCTGTCTGTCTGTCTGTCCGTCACGCCTACCTTGTCATCACAAGTAAACAGATGAAGGCGTTTCAATCAAACTAGGTACAATGATAGGTTATCAATGCGTAGGCGCACATGAAGGGAGATTGATTGTCTGTCTGTTTTTGTCTCTGTCTAACTGTCTGTCTCCCCCTTGAGTGTGTCTGTTACATTAGTGTGTCTGCCTTGCTTACCTTGTCATCGAAACTGCTCCTGCACTGTTGTGTGGATTTCAGTCAAATTTGGTACGAAGGTAGATCAGGATTAATTAGCTTTATGCCTGTATTCTCTAGGAGAACATTTGGTTGGGATTCGGTATAGGACATGTATCGCTTTTGCAGTGCTGCCAGAATGCTTGTTTCTTTATGTATGAGTTTATATGGTTATAAATGGATTCTATGTATATTTATCGGAAGGCTGTGAGATTTGGGACGTATAGAATTAATCCCAAATTGTCTGCTGTCATAGACCCGTCTTGTAGTATCTGAAAAGGAAAGGTGATTGTTTCAACTCTCCCCATAGGGAGGTAGTGCCGTCAGTGCACCTCATTCGGTGCACTGTAGCCATTACTTATGGTTCTTTGCAGCGACCCTTCGGCCCCTAGCTGCAACCCCTTTCATTCCTTTTGCTGTACTTTCGTTCATATTCTCGTTCTTCCATCTTCCGTTCCACCATCTCCTAACAATTGCTTCATACTACATCTGCGAGGTTTTCTTCATGTTACACCTTTCAGATCTTTTTGCTGTCAGTTTCTGTTTCAGCGCTGAGTGACCTCATAAGTACCAGCGCTTGGCTTTTGGCCTAAATCCTGTATTCTGTTTTATTTCTAAACTCGTATGTGATGATGCAGCCTGTGAAGATTGGGAGAAAGAAAGGAAACTACTGCAGTTCCATTTGAATATGACATCTGCACAGTGGGAGAGAGACTGAAGTGAATTGCTTTCAGGGATCCAAGCAAGATGATAAAATTATTTGCTTTCATTTTTTTTAGCTTTCTTTTTTTTTTTTACTTGTTTTAAACCTTTTTTACTTTTCCCAAACTTTTAAAACTTTTTAAATTTTTAAATGATTCTATGGAGGTGGGGAAAGCAGTTGTGAAACGGAAGCTTTCGTCCACCGAGTAAAATGATAAATATATATAATACTGTTTTGAGTCTATTTATATGCTTTCACATGCCTATGAAGGAAAAGCATTGTTAGCAAAAAGAATTTAGTGCTTTTGTACTCAAAGTTAATGCATTTAGAACTGTTTGTTTTATATGTAAAAACAATCGATAAGCAGTTTTGCCAAAATAGTGGAGAGAGAATATTTCCTATAACAAACTGCCCTAAAACAGAAAAACTGTAGTATCTGCAAAATTTTCAGAAATTGAGATATGCCACCTATTGGGCTCGTGATACACTAAAACACAAGTTACTGCAGTTTCAGAATGATTCTTCAGTTCTTTCCACAGCGTGTCCCATGCATCGTCAGTAGAAAAGCTGAGTATCTATCATTTTTCTGTTTTGTATTTTTGCAGATACTGCAGTCCTCCAGTTTAGGCAGAGTATTCTCTTTTCTTCGATCTTTTTCTAAACCACGTCGTCTACTCGAGTTGATTCAGAGTGCTGTTTTGGAGTTTTCCTCCTGTTACGCCTTTCATTCCTTTTTACTGTCAGTTTCCGTTTCAGCGCTGAATGACCTCATAGGATCCAGCTTTGTTTGGCCTTTGTCCTGAAAATTCTATATTTATTTTTAAATTTAATTCAGTGAATCTATAAAATATTCTTTGACTTTTTCAAGAAAAAGATAAATTAGCTTATGCTGTCCTAAATTCTGCAATGAACTTGAGAACAAACAGAAAAGTTTTTCAGGCTTTTGAAGAACATAGGAAAGGAATATAGAAGTTTACCAAAAAACATACTGATAAACTTTTGCCAAAATAGTGGGAGAGAACCCTGTGCTTAGCAGAGGTAAAAGAACACAAAGGTAAGAACATTTACTACACAATGGAAGAACAGAGCGAGAGTAAAGTGAGTTTTTTTATTTATAGGAAGAACGGGTATGTAGATTATTTTTTATCAAGTAGGGGACATTTTTTTTGAGAACAAATAGAAAAGTTGTTCAGGCTTTCCTAAGAGAATTAAGTAAAAGAAATGTTTTACTACACAATGCAAGAACAGAGTGAGAGTAAATGATTTTTTTTTATTTATAGGAAGAACGGGAAGTAGATTATATATATATATATATATATATATATATATATATATAGATAGATAGATAGATAGATAGATAGATAGATAAATAAATAATTATATATATATATAATATATAAATACAATATTTGTATGTATATATATTATATATATATAAATATATATATATATATATATATATATATATATATATATATATATATATATATATATATATATAGATAGATAGATAGATATATATATATTATATATACACACCAATAAAAACTTCCTAACGATTAAGGAATTGTTTATATATGGGAATATATAAAAACGCTACATACATTTTTTTTTCCATATAAAAAAATAATATAAAAAAATAAAACATGAAAAATATAGAAATAGGAAAAAAAACTTTTTTTATATATACAATTATAAAAATAAAACAAAAAATATAGAAATAAAAAATTATGCATATATAAATATACATCCACTTGAATTTGACAGCCTGGAGGCCACCACCAAGTATTAATTCATTAGCACATCTAAATGACAGCGAGAACATTTGTTAATAGACACTGATGCGACTAATGCAAGACTCTGGGCACTAGTAAAACATCCTGTATAATTTTGTATATATTTGAATATTACACACAGCTATACATTTCTCTCCCTAAATGCGCCGTGTATTCAAGAGAGCGAGCTGTACAATTATATATTCTGTGTTCAAAATTAAAAAAAAATGGGGTAGTGTTTCCACTTGGGCCTGACAAATATTTATGGCTCCACAAAGGTTCTTAGTCACTGGAGAATTCTCTCGTCTTTATTTTCTGAATTTAGAAAATGTTTATTTAATTTTTTTTAGAAATTTTTTTGTTTTGTTTTTGTTTAGACGCGAGCAAGAACAGTAAAATAGTGTTCTCGCAATTCTTATGTTTGGTAATATATATATATATATATATATATATATATAGTGTTTTATATAGTATATGAACGTATGATTATATTATGTTTGGTATGTATATGTATACAGTATATACATACATACATACATACATATATATATAATATATATATATATTTATATATTATTTATATTTATATATATACATATATATGTGCATGTGATATATATATATATATATATATATATATATATATATTATATATATATATATATATATATATGTATGTACATACGTGTATATATGTGTATATATGGATGGAGTATGTGCGGAGATGGAAAAGTATACACCATGTATTCGCAAAGGTAATGAAGATAATCTTCCAAAATTTTTAGTTAAAGGAAGATAATGAAAGATAATCTGTTAGTTCCAAAATTTTTTGTTAAAGATGAAGATATACTGAAAAAGGGGACGAACACTGTTTTGTTCTATTGCCTAAAACCTGGCAAAAAAAACCAACTGTACAATATATTAGCATACATCTTATATTATTATTCAATTGTTTATTATTATTATTATTATTATTATATTATTATTATTATTATTATTATATTATTCAGAAGATGAAGAACCCTATTTATACAGAACAAGCCCACCATTGGGGCCATTGACTTGAAATTCTTTTTGCCTCCAAAAAATATTACTGTGTTCATTTGAAAGAAGTAATAACATCATTTCAGCTCCTTTCCGAAAAAAAAAAAATATATGACGAAAACGTAAATTCCTTAAACATGTAAAAAATGCGCCGAACTTTTCTGTATGAGCCGCGGCCCATGAAGCTTTCAGCCACGGCCTGGTGGTGGCCTGTCCTACAGCGTTGCCAGAAGCATGATTATGGCTAACTTTAACCTTAAATAAAATAAAAACTACTGAGGCTAGAGGGCTGCAATTTGTTTGATGATTGGAGGGTGGATGATCAACACACCAATTTGCAGCCCTCTTGCCTCAGTAGTTTTCAAGATCTGAGGGCGGACAGAAAAAGTGCGGACGGACAGACAAAGCCATCGCAACAGTTTTCTTTTACAGAAAACTAAAAATGAGTAAATCCTTTTAAAAAAACCCTTTTAAAAACTGAGCGATCGTTTCGGTGTCGGAAATGAGACGGCGAATATATCCGAGTTACTCATTTAATCCTTTTGCAAACTCTCTTGAGAAATAGGATTTAGATGAGGATTCTAGGATTCCATAGTCAGTGAAGGAGAACCATTTTTAATTGAATAGTTCGAGACGAGGATTGGCCAATGTTTTATGTGATGGATTGGACTGGCTGTGCGCATTTGACGCATTCCTTGGTTCATTGAGTGATTCTGCATTCTTGTTGTAACTTCATCGAGAAGTCATAATTCTGTGTTTTTTTTTTTTTCTTTTTTGTGGACGTCTCAAATGTCAGTTCAATGGAAGGACAGCATTTTTTTGAAAGAAGTCTTTTTTTTTTTCAAGAATCATTAATAGAACATCAGTCATTTTATTAAAGGATCGTGGCTCTCTCTCTCTCTCTCTCTCTCTCTCTCTCTCTCTCTCTCTCTCTCTTCTTCTTCTTCTTCTTCTCTTCTGCAAAATGTAAATTTAGTGAAATAAGATCGGTCAGACATTCTCAGCTCATTGAAACAGAGCATGAAAGCGCCTGTTTCTCTCTCTCTCTCTCTCTCTCTCTCTCTCTCTCTCTCTCTCTCTCTCTCTCAGATCAAGTTTCTCTCCTCACAACAGCCCAAATTTGAACTTTCCTAAATTCAGGCATAATACCCTCAGCTCATTGAAACAGACATGGAAACGCCTCATCTTTGTTCTCTCTCTCTTCTTTTTTTTTTTTTTTTTTTCTCAAACTTCTCAACTTTACAATTAGATTCCTCATCATTGAGGATATATTTACCCTTTTTGTTTTTTGGAACGAGACCAATTTTGATTTCTTTGTGTTTCATACTTTTTTTTTGTTTTATATTATTCTCTGTTTCTCAAATAAATTATTTCGACATGAATATTTTGTTAAGTTTGTTTTCGCAATTTTTATTTATATATATATATATATTGATTATATATTCTAGTTTTGAAATTGATTTCACAGGAATGAGTAAGTTTATTATATATATATATATATATATATATATATATATATATATATATTAGATTTTTACTTTTAAAGAACATCAGGAAGTTTGAATGGTATTTTATCTGTTTATTTAAACTTATTTATTTACCTAATTTCTCTTTTCTTATTCCTGTTATTCGAAAAAATGTTATTTATATTTATATATATATATATATATATATATATATATATATATATATATATATATATATATATATATATATATATATATATATATATATATATATATAGTTCCATAAATTTAACTTAGTATATTCATGTTTTATTATTGGTATGGTATTACTCGTGTGTAATTCTTGAATATTTAGAATTAGCTAAAGTCACACAAAAATATATGCATAAGCCAGCATAACATTTTGGTACGAAATATACCACAACATGCTGTCAGGTTTAATATACGTTCTGTATGAAATGAAATTAAAAGAATGGTTATGCTGTTATGGAATTTTCTCGTTTGTAAACTAAAAAAGGTTTAGAGAGTAGGAAATTGAACTTTTATACGCAGTAGAGATCATTTCTTTCCAAGTGAAATTGTTTAAATGAGAAATAGAATATTTTCTAGAGATCATTTCTTTCCAAGTTAAACTGTTGTTTCAATGAGAAATAGACTATTTTGTAGAGATCATTTCTTTCCAAGTTAAATTATTGTTTAAATAAGAAAACGGGTATTTTGTTGAATGATTTAGACATTCAAATAAAGAATACGAATCTTGACCGGTAGCTGGTTACTTCACATGTTTGGTATCAATGTATACTGGATTTTACAAGATAGAGAGAGAGAGAGAGAGAACTGTGGCTTTACATAAAAAGTATGACAAAGATTTATGAGTTGTCTTAATTAAAAAAAGATACTCCACTTGGTGTTAAATTTATGCACTCTTTCTTGCAACTTTTAACCAGTTCTAAGCTACCTGTCGCAACTTTTTATATCAGCCCTTGCTACTTTCGGCTACTTTTTTTTTTTACGTCTCCTCTGCTACTGTTGATATGTTGCAAAACAGCTTTTAGATAACAGGGTTCCCATCTGGTGTGACAAAACTGTCCTTCGAGGCACAGCTAAAAAAAATTCAGCTCAGCAAAAAAGAAAAAGGCTCTGCTCAGTAAAAAAAAAAAAAAAAATAGCTTAACTCAGTTAAAGAACTCACCTCAGTAAAACAAAGTTTGAGTTTAGTTAAAAAATTCAGCCCAGTAAAAAAAAAAATTAAGCTCAGTAAAAAAATTCAGCTCAGTTTAAAAAAATCAGCTCTGTAAAATAGGCTCAGCTCAGTAAAATAACCCAGAAAAAAACCTCATCTCAGTAAAAAAAAAAAAAAAAAAAAAAAAAAGAAACCCTGCTCGGTAAAAATAACTCGGCTCAGTGAAAAGTTCACCTCAGTAAAAAAAAAAAGCTCAACTCAGTTAAAAAAAAATCAGCTCAGTAGAAAAAAACTCAGCTCTGTAAAAAGAAAACTCAGCTCAGTAAAAAAAAAAACTCAGCTCAGCAAAAGAAATACTCAGCTAAAAAAAAAAAAAAAAAATCTCATTTGAGACTGGAAAACCAAACTTGGACAAGACGGACTGACTTGACCTTGTTGCAAAAACTAGTGGCGTCTCCAACCTATAATCTACATTAAAAGGACCTCATTAGAGCCGTTGGTCTCTTTGACGTTTTTTTTTTTTTTTTTTTTTTGTCAGGCGGTACCAGATCTCTTGAACCGAACGCAGCATCTGGCAGGGAATTGTATGGGAGTTGTGAGGGAATCGTATGGCAATTGTGGGAATTGCATGGGATTTGTGCAGGAATTGTTTGGAAATTTTGTAGGACATTTATGAAAATTGAATGAGAAGCTTGTAGGAATTGTATGGGAGTTGTGCGGCCATTGTATGGGAATTGTTTGAGAATTGTGTGGGAAATGTATGGGAATTGTGTGGGCATTGCATGGGAATTGTGTGGGCATTGCATGGGAATTGTGTGGAAATTGTGGTGGAATTGTATGGGAATGTAGTAGTTGTGTTGGAATTGTGGAAATTTTGTAGGATTTGTATAAAAATAGTGTGGGAATTTTGTAGGAATTGTATGGAAATTGTGCGGAAATTATATGGGAATTGTATGATAATTGTGTGGGAATTTTATGGGAGTTGTATGGGAATCTTGTAGGAATTGTATGGGAATCTTGTAGGAATTGTATGGGAATCTTGTAGGAATTGTATGGGAATCTTGTGGGAATTGTATGGGATGTTTAGGGGAGTTTTACATTTGGAAAAGAATTTAACGTCCTTATGGTTTTATTTGATAAATTTGCAAATTGTTATGAGTTTATTTACATTTACCTCTTCATTTTCTTTGATAAACTCGTTCCATTGAATCTTAAACTTGATTTGGCGTCGTAACAGCATTGGTCACTGACGCCGAATTTGCAAGTGAACGTCGTTGTGTGTTGCGAAGTTTGAAAGAAAAACAAGCAAAACAGAACATTAACATAAAATATAGATATTTTATTCACCTTAAAACTCGTTACATTTTGTTGTTTATTTTATTTTATTTTTTTTTTTTTTGAGTCTCACTGACTACGTTATATCAGTTACTGAATCATGGTTCAGGTTCTAATTCAGCAAGTGTTTTTTTTATCTTTTTTTTCTTAGTTAAAATTTTTTTTATTAAAATTTTTTCCTTGGTTAAATTTTTTCTTATTTAAAATACTTTTAGATTTTTGTAATTATTTTGACAAGCTCATCGAACCACTTTATAAGTTATCGTACCTCCACGCTGAAACATAATGCACGTTTGTAATAAATTTTGACAATAATCTAAAAGTCAGTGGCCCCTGTAGGCTTGTTACATATGAATATGGATTTATCTTCGGAGTAATATAATAATGATAATAATAATAATAATAATAATCATTTGTCGGATACCATCAGTCCTGCGTTATATCAGCCATCACAGCTATTAATCACATCAACCTGGACCAAATTTCCAGTAAAACTTGGTTTTTCCTTCCTCTCCATCATTACGTAATCTGCACAGGTTGCGCTTTCATCGAAAATCGATTCGCAATATCATTTAGTTATATATATATATACGTCGCTTGTTGTCCATCTCTCTTCGATAATGAAATTTCAACCCTAATTACACGCCAGCAGTGATCAAGTTGATTAAGCGTGACGGAGGGTTTTTCATTTTGTTCGTTAGAGCTGTTTGACGACTGCGCTGTATGCTCGTTGAATTTACGGCCGAAGGGTGATTCACATTACGCCGACACGTCACGTCACCGACACATCACGTCACCGACACGTCACGTCACCGACACGTCACGTCACCGACACGTCACGTTGGGGCCGAGCGACAAATGCTACAGGGGCGGATGGGACTTTGCGTCCTTGATAGACTTTTTCATTTTTTTTTTCTTGTATCATTCTTGTAACTTTCGTGTAATTGTAATAACAGCAATGTCCGATACCTTCGCATTACTTTTGCATATGCGTATGCCCGAAAAGTGTGGAGAAATTGAGGGGTTGAGAGGGCATTGTGGTCATTACAATTAGGTGCATACCTGGCAACAAATTGACCAGTAGATTCTGTGTACGTGTGTAAAATATATATATATATTTATATATATATATATATATATATATATATATATATATATATATATATATATATATATATATATATATATATATATATATATATATATATATATATTATATATATTATAATATATTCATTTAAATGTTTTGTTCAAGTGACATAACTTTCATCAGAAATTTTATTATTTTTTTCAAATTGAGCGATAACTTTGCAACGTGGCTTCATTTTGCATTGAGTCACAAACAATTTTACGATATCATAATTTTTGACGAACGATTTCACGTGTGATTTCATTTTGTTTCGTTTTTTTTACTTCATTTTATTTTATTGAAATGATAAAAACTTGTATTAACTAGATTCTGCGAATTCTCGAGAACCTGCAAATTTGGAATTTGGAATCATTCCATGAAGAGAGTTTGCATTTGGGGTCCTCAGGCGACTTCCGCCACAGATTGGAAAACTTCGGTCGAATCTTCAACTTCTTTTCCATTCAGAGATTTGTCTATTTGTGATAATTGAACGAGAACAACTCTTGAGGAAAAGGTAGATGGTACAGTATATGTATATGTATGTATATATATATATATATATATATATATATATATATATATATATATATATATATATATATATATTATATATAATGTTAGTATATATATGTATATAATATCGTGTATATATATGTGTGTGTGTGTGTGAGAGAGAGAGAGTCTAGCCTGTGACGCCATACCGAGAGGTTTTAGCTCTCTATTGATGTTTACCTTTGTGGTTGCAAGATTAATTCAGTTAAGGGGTTCCTGCTGTTATACGTAAGGATGTACCGGTAAGTTTAGTGAATGATATGAATTTGTGATTTTTGTAATTATTATGAATTTGTCTATTCTGAGTTGCTAAAAATATCGGTGTTGGATTGTCCAATGAAGGATATTTTTTTTCTATATTGTTAATATGGTTATTAGTGTTTCTATAAATTTGGTTTTGCAACCGAATCACGTTTCACGGCTGAAAGTTTACAAACACACACACACACACACAGAAGAGATAGAGAGAGAGAGAGAAGATGGTGGCTGTTCATGTAAAGAGATAGAGAGAGAGATTGATGGTGTGTCTTCATGTAAAAGGAGAGAGAGAGCGAGTTTAAGAAAGAGAGAGATGGTGAGTTGTCATGTAAAGAAAGAGAGAGTGAGATAGAGAGATGGTGGGTGTTCACGTAAAAAGAGAGAGAGATGGTGAGTGTTCATGTGGACAGAGAGAGAGATATTGTGAGAATTAGCCAAAAAATACCCTCCCCAAAAAAAGAACATCCCTGTTCATCCTCACCCTCGAATCCTCTCAATCATTCTCTGAAGCTAAAAGCTAGCATTCATTCATTCCCAGCAGCCATTGTCATGAGATCCAAACTCAATCCTCCTGTGGTGTTTCTTTCTTCCGTGTCGTGGCCACAGGACTTAAACTTTGCCAGCAGATGAAACCTGATCCTGGAGGTCTGAACCTGCTTCTGCTGTAGTTTCTGCTTCTGCTGCTTCTGCTACTGGTGTCTGTCTTTCAACTGGTTGCTCGTTTGATGTTGGTCTGTTAAAAGTCTTTTGAGAGTAAGATGACGATACTTTGATATTAGATGGAGCCTAAAATATCGTGGTTAGTCTGTTTTGGGTAGGAGCTTCCCTTTAAGAGCATGAGCCCGAGCTGGAATAAGGCCGTCTATAGGAAAAGCAGTAAACGAGATGCAATCGAAGGCCTTTATGCTAAACTCACTTCAACAAATTGCAGGTAATTGTGCAGACACAC
>NC_089792.1:2967223-3008961 GCF_040412425.1 Macrobrachium rosenbergii | reverse complement strand
GCCTACGTGAGACAAACCTTCCTTCTGTAGTTAGATTTGGTCATAAACATTGTGAGAAAACGTTTTATTTAAAAACAACTTCTCTCAAACATTGCGGGAAAATGCTTTATTTAAAAACATTTTCTCTCAAACATTGAGAAAATGCTTTATTTAAAAACAATTTTCTCTCAAACACTGAGAAAATGCTTTATTTAAAAACATTTTCTCTCAAACATTAAGAAAATGCTTTATCTAAAAAGTTTTTCTCTCAATTAAACATTGTGAGAAAATGTTTTATTTAAAAACATTTTCTCTCAATTGAACATTGTGAGAAAATCCTTTATTTAAAAATATTTTCTCTCAATTAAGCATTGTGAGAAGATGCTTTACCTAAAAACATTTTCTCTCAATCATTGTGAGAAAATGCTTTATTTAAAAACATTCCTCTCAATTAAAAACTGAGAGAAAATTGTTTATACTCCAGACTTACCTAAGAGTCCCATTAACGTTTCATTATTTATTCATTTTCATCTATTCTTTGTTTTTATCATCACAAATCTTCCTTAAGAACACTGTCATTAACTGTTTAAGTTCTGTAGTTTTTTTTTCTTGTCCAACTCTACAAGTAAATATTTGTTGGACATCTTGGAAGGAAAAGGATTTCTATATAATTCAGGCCATATCTATTGTATCTATATAACATACTAAGCCGCAAATATCGTTTAATGTCGAATTCACTATACCTTGGGAATAACTTGCACCCAAGAGGAACTATAATTGATAATCGAATTCACTATACCTTAGGAAAACCTACGCCCAAGAGGAACTATAATTGATAATCGAATTACCATACCTTGGGAATAATCTTACACCCAAGAGGAATGTATACCTTGGGAATAACCTACAGTACACCCAGAGGAACTATAATTAATAATCGCATTAACTATAACTTGGGAATAACTTACGCTCAAGGGGAATTATAACTGATAATCGAATTCACCATACCTTGGGAATACTTCTACACTCAAGGTAACCATAATTATGTCAAGCCAGCCAGGCAGAACCACTAATCGTTTGTAATTCACTCTGCCACCAGTCATTCCCAAGGTATAGTGAACTCGACACTATAACAATATTTGTAGACTGAAATTCACGAATGCAAAAACATAAAAATGTCAGTTTTCCATGATAAATGATTAAATATAAATAGTTCACGATATCTTGCCTGGCAATTGTCATCCAGATTCTAATCCACAGATTCTACGTAATAGCAATGGAGGTGATACTTACTTCCCTGAGTGGTGGCTTGTGAACGAATGAGTTTATAGCTCATGCATTACAGTTATACACACGCATACACGTACACAGATGCAACAGGCAGTGTATAAGGTGTTGTGGGTCACTGGATTGTTTACGTAAGATCAAAGCAATACGAAAATCTCTAAGTTAAAAATATAATTATAATGCAATTTGTACTTTACACTGGTTGAATATAGAATGCCTGAGTATCATTGAAACAACTGCTATAAAATCAATAAAAACTGTAGACTAACTCGATCAACGAACAACATCATTTCAAAAACAGCAAAACAAATTTCATCGCAAACAACAACAGCAGCAAGAAAAAAACAGTGATATATAAACATGCCAACCGTACGCAACTTTGTACATAATGCCATGCAATTAATAGAGACTTCGAAACCTTCCATTTTTCAGGCGCCGTAAAACAAAAAAATGGAACAACAACAAAAAAGGTGAGGTGGGACGGAAGGGGGATTGGATGATTTGGGGACGGGGACGGAGGAGGGGATTGGGATGACGGGGTTGGGGAGGCGATAATGATAAGTCTCTCCATGAAGAATGTCATGAAGAGGAAGCGCTGAGCGCCGTCGTAGAGACGTAAAAGAAACAAATTCTGAATGTTTTACGGTAAAAGAAGAAGAAGAAGAAGAAAAGAAGAAGAAGAAGAAGAAGTAGTTAAGAAGAAGAAGAAATAGAAGAAGAAGGAGGAGAAGAAGGAGAGCTTATTGTCTGTCGAAACACGTAATTAAAACATCGTCTCTGGAATGAGCTGACGATGGATGATTTATTCATCGAACATACGCAGTGATTTTCTCTCTTTCTAGAAAGAAGCAAATCCAAAGACGGGAAAGATAAGTAATCTTAATCCCTTCTGGAGGTGTGGAATAAAGTCAGGTAACTCTCTCTCTCTCTCTCTCTCTCTCTCTCTCTCTCTCTCTCTCTCTCTCTCAAGGTGCAAATCCACACAGAGGATAGCGTGGTAATATTAATCGCTACTGAACGTATGGAACAAATTCTAATAATCTCTCTCTCTCTCTCTCTCACTACAAAGGTAATCTTTATGCCTCCTGGAGGTGTGAAACAAATTCAGGTAATCTCTTTCTCTCTCTCTCTCACACACACTACAAAGGTAATCTTAATCCCTCCTGGAGGTATGGAACAAATTCAGGTAATCTCTCTCTCTCTCTCTCTCTCACTACAAAGGTAATCTTAATCCCTCCTAGAGGTGTGGAATATATTCAGGTAATTTCTCTCTCTCTCTCTCTCTCTCTCTCTCTCTCTCTCTTCTCTTTCTTCTCTCTCTCTCCAAAATAGCAATTTTACACATGGAATAAGATATGATCTGTAATCCCTCCTGGAGGTGCACACAATGCACTTCTCTCTCTCAGAGAATCCAAAAGATTACCCTCAGATCGGAAAAGCACACAAGAAAGAGATAAAGAGACGAGGGGAAAGAACAGAAACATAGAAGGAGAAGAAAGATCTTGTCCAAAACTAAAAGGTAATTGAACATTCCCACTCACATTCTCAGATAAGTACAAAATATCGAGAGAGAGAGAGAGAGAGAGAGAGAGAGAGAGAGAGAGAGAGAGAGAGAGAGAGAGACTTTCTTACATCAATTATTATAAATGAGAAAAACTTTTTAAAACTGCAAAAGTTTAAACAATGAGAGAGAGAGAGAGAGAGAGAGAGAGAGAGAGAGAGAGAGAGAGAGAGAGAGAGAGAGAGAGAAGAGAAATGACTTCCTCATCCCATTTCTTACGACTAAACAAAATTTTAAATCATTTCTAGAGAGAGAGAGAGAGAGAGAGAGAGAGAGCCAGCCCCCACTGGCTACACCTCGCTGAATCTTATTAAAGGCAATAATATGGATGATAAAAGTGTTTTCCTCTCCTCCCCGTCTCTTTCTCTCTCTCTCTCTCTCTCTCTCTCTCTCTCTCTCTCCTCTTTCCCCGGAAATCATGGCGTCTCGTAAAATTTCCGAGGCAGCTGAAAAATTTCATAACATCCGAAAAAGGGGTCTGGGTGATCTTTCGTTTCTTCTCGGGCTTTCAATTTTCACAAAGGAATGTTTCTGCCCCCACCCACCATCCTTCCTCAGGTCTCTCCCAAAAAGTGCCGAATACTTGGTACTACTACATGGCCAACTGGGTTTGCCTGAATGTTTTTTTTTTCGCGTCTGCATAAGTGCATCTTGTTGATGTTGCATAAGCATGCACGTATTTGTAGCAGACGCGTATATACAAGCATATTCTCAAATACATGTACGTGAAATACCGTACGCATATATATATATATATATATATATATATATATATATATATATATATATATATATATATATATATATATATATATATATATATATATATATATATATATATATATATATATATATATATATATATATATATATATATATATATATATACACACACATACACAGTATAGTATATGTATACTGTGTATATATAAATATATATACACATTATTTAAATATATATATATATATATATATATATATATATATATATATATATATATATATAAACTTCTTCTATGGAGAGGTTCCCAAGAGAACAAAACTGCAATCACCGCAGAATCACGGATGAACCTCTTGTGCTGTAAACTTCCACAGTATTAGCCGCTTAAAACTCTCACATATTACCCATCAGCAACGCATCTAAGACCACTTGCTGGTACAGTTGACACAGGTTTCTGGTACACCTTCATGACAGAGTTAAAAATTATATGGTAACAGTGTTTACTGAGGGGATGGGGGGAGGACTTTTTCTCCTTAGCGAGAGTTCCACCAACTAGCTCTGGAGTTTGTTTAGTGGGAGGAGTCATTAGGTTTGGCTGAAGAAACAACACACACACACACAAGGAAACACACAAGAAAAAAATCTGAGTAGGTTACATCGCTGTATAGAAGATTACTGTCTTGCTTTTAATATAAGTTTATTAAGATTCCATTTAACTTTGGCCAAGACGTTATTTTA
This sequence comes from Macrobrachium rosenbergii, assembly GCF_040412425.1. NCBI lineage: Eukaryota > Metazoa > Arthropoda > Malacostraca > Decapoda > Palaemonidae > Macrobrachium > Macrobrachium rosenbergii. The sequence goes on along the minus strand of NC_089792.1, from coordinate 3,004,678 downwards.
CCACCGTTCGTCATTATATATGTCATATCTATTTACAATACTTAAAATTTATCAAAATTTTAAAATTATATTGGTATTGGTGAAAATCACGAACATCATAACAGGATATTTTAACCTTATCACGTAAGCTGCTTACAGTATCAGTTGCAGTGTGTTTCCTACAGATACTATAATAGGCAGTTATAAAGAGAAGTGCAGCAGCACTTGATTGAATATACCCAAAACTCAGTGGGAGGTGTGTTGAAAGTTTCTGACACAGTGGCTTCTCTCTCTCTCTCTCTCTCTCTCTCTGTCTCTCTGTCTCTCTCTCATATTAGCTAACGCAAATTGACATGATGTCTTAGAAATACGGCTGCGCTAAGTATGCAGTTCTGATATGACATTAAGACCATCTAATCTTGACTAAACTAATATATATATATATATATATATATATATATATATATATATATATATATATATATATATATATATATATATATATATATATATATATTTATATAAAATTTTGGGCAGAGGGTGGGGTTGGGGATTAAGTCACTGTTGTTAAGCAGTCTTACAGGTTTTGGAATTATAAAAAAAAAAACGTAATTCAAACTGAAAACCTTCTTTCTTTTGCTGCACCGATGACCTCAGTCAGACGGCTTTGCTACAACTGAAATTGGTGGGGATAAGGTGGGCCAGTTGAGACTCCGATGAATGGACGAGAGTAGAGCAAGACGGAATAACATAATGTTATTCCGTCTTGAGGAAGATAAATGATCGTGGATAGAATGTATGGCTGACGAAAAGTTCACCCCAAAATATTTTCTTGTTTATCTTTAATGCCTGTGTGTTTTATGGTATTTCTCCTAGTACTATTATAGTAGTGTAGATTTACTGAATACAACAACATTTAAAAGAAGAAAGATGGATTAAACTCACTTTCTTGTAAATATATAGAAGGAAAAGGAGAGAGAGAGGGAGGAGAGAGAGTAGACGTTACTGATGAGTCAAAATGAAACACAACTAGGGAAAGAGAAAATTCCACAACGAGCAATGGAAAGTGAAGAAGGACTTAAACTTGGTGCAAACTTTTAACCCATTCCCATATGGTAAAGTTAATTCGTTTGCCAATGATGACAATTATTTACATTCAGAGGTTTCATGTATTCATGGTTGGGTTTGTATTCCATCTTGAATATACTGTAGAGGTTATTCCCTACACGCCGTTCATTAAAATAATTATTACATGATATGAGTAAACACATCATCTTCTACTTGGCTTATATTTTTTAATATATTTATTGTGACACAAGTTTTAATGTCATACGGACAGAAATTCCTTTCGCTCCTATCATCATTCGTGTGAGGATAAGAGAGAGATGCCTCTATTGTTAAACAACCCCTTCAGTCATTTACCTGTCCTTTGTGGAAAGGGCTATTTGGAGAAATGTAGATTAATGATATTATCTTGAGGATTTCTTTTTAGAGAATGTATAAAGAAATCAGGATAGCGAAATTCCTTTAGATTTTTAACTCCATTTAGGTATCAAATTCACCTTTCTAATAAATAAATTACAATAATCATGACCTGAGCTAAACCATGCATACATTTGTTTGCAGTTTTACATTGCTTGGATCGGTGCCAAATCATATTACATGGAAGTTCAGAGGACGCCATGGGGGTAATCCAAATACAAAACGCAATTTTTACATTTATTTTTAATATCAGTGAGAAGTTCAGCCACCTTCCTTCTAGATCACCTCTTGCAATCTGTTAGGCATAGAAGATTCATGGTTTCTGACTATCTACGGTCAGTTGTGGAGGAGCTCCCATTGTGTTCGGCAGTGGTCCACAAGTTGATCTGGTCTCCTCTCCCTCTCAGGCTCCCAACAATTTACCAAATTAGCCCAAATATTCTCTATGGGGTTCATGACTGCACCCTTGCTTGGCCAGTCAAGCAATTGCAGCATGCTCGACCTTGAAACTATTCCTGGACTATTCTGGCGGTATGGATGGGGCAGCGGTCGTGAATGAAAATGACAGGAGCAGGTGGGAAGGAATAATTCCGCTGTTGAAGTGAAGGGAGGAAGAAATCTTGACGAATTTCAGGGTATTTTTCACCAGTGAACCTCCCTTCAATCCTGGTGATATCACCCAATGAGAAGATCCAGCCCCACATGTTTACGGTGACATGCCCACCCTGGTCACCTCATAAATGTTTCTTTGGTAGTATCTGAAGGGGGAAAATTTAATTTTTAAAAATTTATGTTTTGCTTTTCATCGATGACACCTCTAATCCAAGGTTTTCATGAATGACCATGGCGTTGGTGAAGTGTTGCTCTGGAGCCAGACAATGGCGTCATCCTCAGCTGGGGTGGGTTTCAAGGACCCCCTAGCCTAGCTAAGAGAGCATAATATCTTAAATGCTTAACTTAAAATTTATATAACATCGTAATCAAATTTAGATTCTTGGAATTTTGACCTCTATAGATTGATCATAATTTAATAAATATATGGCTGTATATTTTTGGTTTTAAAAGTATATCAAAATAGAATGCGATTGCATATTCCATAATATTCTAAAAAAATTGGTTGGTGATTATTAAAATTGTAAATCATTCTTGAGCCATCACTGAAATGACATTTAACATATAAACTATAGCTATCATAAGAGACACAATCACTGTGAGGGGGGGTGGGCACAAATAAAATGCTCTTATAGGCTTAATTATGCTGAGACAACTCAATCCACTATCTAACTTTGTTCGTGGTTGAGGTCGGTACCAACCACCCACCAGTGTGGGAATTATGGAAGTGCACCCTAAAATATTACTGTGGTGTTAGAATGGCTGTGGATATCTGTGGTCTAACCAAAATTATAATAGCGAGACGAATTACATCCAAGAAAGAAACTTTCACGCTAAATAAGCAAGATTAAATAACCATGAACAAGGTAACAGAATATAATTCCTTCATATTCACCAATCATTCAATATTAACAACTTACGCAAGTCGTTCAAGTTGCCACTCTCCTCCCACCTTCTTATCCACAACTGCACTGTGGTGGGGGTTGGGGGGGGCACACCAACATCACGTGCAATGGCTCGTATCGAGAGGCCATTGTTGCGTAAAGTGACAATTCGTCCTCGTAGCTCCAGATTTGCGTCCCTTCGATTCATTACGAGTGGTTATGCAGTCTGACCCATTTAAGAGTCCTGCTGACGACCTCACATTCGTTGGGATTCAGACTCTGTTTCGAGTCGAGTAAGACAATACCTTGCTTCATATATCTTTATATCGTTCCTTGATTATAGGATTAGCCAACAGGGAACATAATCACTATGGTATGAAATAAAGATACTACTGTTAAATTTAATATGCTCACGTAATTACTGTTCCTGTTAATAACATTACATTGAGAACTGAATACTCGCTGAGCACTGCTTCATAAAATGTGCTCGGTAACAGTGTTCGCGAATTCTATAACCTATTTTTCTGTAACTAAGATTCGTATCAGTACGAGATTTTGCTATAGTTTGTACTACACCCAGTGCCGTAATTTATAAGAGTATCATGAATCACTAATTATAAAGAATAGACACTTGTCCCTATACGAAGAGGCAAAAACTCGATTAGCCAGAAATGAATACGAACACCATTTTTTTTTTTTGTGCAAAATGTTTTATAGAAATTTTTTTTCAATATCTGAGTTTTGTATTTCAGTTTTATTTTCTTATAAGCATAATAATTTTCAACACAAACATGCTAACAGTTTACTTAGGCAAACTATAGGATGTTAACGATCATTTGTGGAGGAGGTCTAAAATATTTTAGATGGGTTTGTGTTATATTTGTAGTTAATTATAATTTACAACTTACAATTGTTGCAGACATTGCTTGTATTAGGAGACCAAACTCAAGTATAAAGTCTTCTTTTTGCAATTATCTGTATTTGCATTTTAAGGAAATATGTGTTTCCTGTAATTGAGTAATAAATCTTATATAAGTATTTATAGCTGTGATTACAATTTTTAAATATTAAAATTGTGAAATTATACTAGTGATTGTATTTGATATTGTTCCCCACCTTGTAAGTGAAGTTATAATTGTAATTTGATAACAGGTCAGGTAATTACGATCCTAACTGTAATAGACATAAAGCAAATGTAATTACCCCTAACCTGCTTATATTATGCGACAGTGGCTACTCCATACGAAATGGATGAGCATAAAAATAATGGGAACAAAAATGTAAAAATTGTTTCTGTATACATGGGGAGAAAAACTGGTTAGAAATTCAGTGTTTTTTCCACTGCACCTCGGCTTCTCTCGGCCACCTGAGCTGTTCAGTCTTCAATAAATCGTCTTTACCTTTCTCGGGATCTATGGGTGGGGTTCATGTCTGCACCCTTCTTTGGCCAGTCAAGCAATTCAGGTCCTCTCGACTTCAAACCATTCCTGGACTATTATGGCTGTATGGATGGGGCAGTGGTCGAATGATAATGACAGAACTAGGTGGGAAAGGATAATTCAGCTGGTGAAGTGAAGGGAGGAAGAAATCCTGAAGAATTTCAATGTATTTTTCACTAGTGAAACTCCCTTCAGTCCTGGTGATATCACATATACCATGTATGAAATCCAGCCTCACACGTTCACAGTTACAAAGCCACTTCCGGCCACCTCGTAAATGTTTTCTCAGCTGGTATCTGAAGGGAAAAAATCTGAATTTTTAACAATTTACGCGTTGCTTTCCGTAAACAGGGAAAATAATGATATATCGTTTGGGGAAATATAATGCTAAGTAACATCCCTTGCAATAAATTAATGTTTATTCATCCATGAGGATTAATACTTACAATACCATCAAGTTTGCCTCTTCCAACCTCTTATTCACTAAAACAGCTCGAGAGCTGATTGGTGAAATTCACGTTAAGAGAGGAACAGCACCACCTTTAGTAAACAGTGTCTCAAACAGACAATTAATAATATATCATTATGAAGACATACAGAATTTTAAACGTTATCAATGACAGTAACGGCCTCAGATGTTGCAATGTCAGATAACAGCCAATCAATCAATCAGTCCCAGTATTCATGTGATTTAATATATCTGTTTGTTCAGTTATAATGATATTACTGCCACAGCACCCCCATTACACACTAACAAGTTTCAGTCACCCAATCATGGCTAGACTTAGGTGCTGTATTAACTAGTAGTATTCGTTATAGTCTCCAAATGAATAGACAACAGAGTTGTATAGCTCTGATCGCGCATCTTCACTCTACGAGAAAGTGGGCTTTCATTACTCGCAGTTGCACAGCGTCTTTACGTCTCCCAACAACGCTGAGACTGGGAAATTGACTGACTTTGGGAAGCATATTTTTTTCTAACTATAAACCTTATAGACCTGTGAAATTATGAAACATAAATTAAAGTTGCCTTGGTCCTGTTCAACTCTCTATTTGTTATTCTTTTTGTTTACTTCCCGGAATACCAAATAGCTGTCCCATAAGTAGGCAGGCTATAAATGATCTTAATTATCTAGTTATCTGCATGTTAATTACGTATTTTAGTTCGAAGACCTCCGCCACGAACGACCACCTGTCACAATAACGACGACTTTCGATGAGCAGCAGCAGAAGATCATTTTACCAATACTACTGCTATTCGTGAACGTCTGGCATTGAATATTTCGGTTATGACGGCGCGAAGATTTGGTAACTTGAGGCAGGAATTCCTCGTAGAATTCCTGCCAAAAGGAATTTTTCACCAAGCGGCATAGTGCTGATAGGCTTGCCTTTGCTCAACAGTTTGTGGTGGAGGATGCTGTTGCTGTTTGAGATTGATCTGGCTTTATACTTCACGGGCTTTTGCTCATCGAGCAGCCTGTATGAATATTTTGCAGGTGGGAAGGTGGTTTTAAAGATATGAGCCTTTTATTATAATCTCAATGGATTGTGCAGGTTGAATGCTATAATATGCAATTCTGGTCTCGAGTTGTATTCACTGATGAAAGGTCTTTCACTACTAATACAGTAGCCGCAGAATACATAACTGTAGACCGAATAATAGAAGGTGTTGTATAATCATTAATTGCAGTCAAACCATACTAATGATAAGCAAGGGTAATATTATAATCAAAAGATAATCATTTTGTCAGTAACGTATGTATTTTCTGTTAATGGAATCATATTGCCACGAGAAGTGTGAAAATAAAAATTCTTCATGGAAACCCCATTAGTTCTACTATGCTTTTCAGGCATTAAGCAAATGCATTATTAATGTTAAGAATAATCCTAAAGGGCAAAAATAGAAATATAGAGTACACTGTTTGCTGAATTAAAGAATACCATATAACAGACCATTGCATATGAAATTTGATGCTATTATTGGTATTAATCCTTGTAGATGAATAAACATTCTAACTTATTGCAAGGTTTGTTAATTGGTATTTTATTTCAAACGATATATTATTTTCTCAATTATGAAAAGCAAAACGTAATTTTTTAAAATTAAATTTTTCCTCTTCAGATACTACCAAAGAAACATTTATGAGGTGACCAGGAGTGGGCATGCCACTGTAAACATGTGGGGCTGATCTACTCACATTGAGTGATATCACCAGGATTGAAGGGGAGGTTCACTGGTGAAAATACACTGAAATTCGTCAGGATTTCTTCCTCCTTCACTTCAACAACGGAATTATTCCTTCCCACCTGCTCCTGTCATTTTCATTCACGACCGCTGCCCCAGCCATACCAAGAAGAATAGTCCAGGAATAGTTTCAAGGTCGAGAGTTGCTGCAATTGCTTGACTGGCTAAGCAAGGGTGCAGTCATGAACCCCATAGAGAATATTTGGGCTAATTTGGTAAATTGTTGGGAGCCTGAGAGGGAGAGGGAGACCAGATCAACTTGTGGACCACTGCCGAACACAACGGAGCTCCTCCACAACTGACCGTAGATAGTCAGAAACCATGAATCTTCTATGCCTAACAGATTGCAAGAGGTGATCTAGAAGGAAGGTGGCTGAACTTCTCACTGATATTAAAAAAATAAATGTAAAATTGCGTTTTTTGTATTTGGATTACCCCATGGCGTCCTCTGAACTTCCATGTAATATGATTTGGCACCGATCCAAGCAATGTAAAAACTGCAAACAAAAGTATGCATATGGTTTAGCCCAGGTCATGATTATTGTAATTTATTTATTAGAAAGGTGAATTTGATACCTAAACGGAGTTAAAAATCTAAAGGGAATTTCATATCCTGATTTCTTTATACATTCTCTAAAAAGAAATCCTCAAGATAATATCATTAATCTACATTTCTCCTGAATAGCCCTTTCCACAAAGGACAGGTAAATGACTGAAGGGTTGTTTAACAATAGATATATGTCTCTCTTATCCTCACACGAATGATGATAAGAGCGAAAGGAATTTCTGTCCGTATGACATTAAAACTTGTATCACAATCAATATATTAAAAATATAAGCCAAGTAGAAGATGATGTGTTTACTCATATCATGTAATAATTATTTTAATGAACGGCGTGTAGGGAATAACCCTCACAGTATATCAAGATGGAATACAAACCCAACCATGAATACATGAAACCTCTGAATGTAAATAATTGTCATCATTGGCAAACGAATTAACTTTACCATATGGGAATGGTTAACAAGTTTGCACCAACTTTGGGAGTCCTTCTTCACTTTCCATTGCTCTGTTGTGGAATTTTCTTTCCCTAGTTGTGTTTCATTTTGACTCATCAGTAACGTCTACTTTCTCTCTCCCTCTCCTTTTTCCTTCTATATATTTACAAGAAGGAGTGAGTTTAATCCATCTTTCTTCTTTTTAAATGTTGTTGTATTCAGTAAATCTACACTACTATAATAGTACTAGAGAAATACCATAAAAACACACAGGCATTAAAGATAAACAAGAAAATATTTTTTAGGTGGAACTTTTCGTCAGCCATACATTCTATCCACGATCATTATTCACCTCAAGACGGAATAACATTATGTTATTCCGTCTTGCTCACTACCTCTCGTCCATTCATCGGAGTCTCAACTGGCCCACCTTATCCCCACCAATTTCAGTTGTAGCAAAGCCGTCTAGACTGAGGTCATCGGTGCAGCAAAAGAAAGAAGGTTTTCAGTTTGAACTGCGTTTTATAATTCCAAACCTGTAAGACTGCTTAACAACAGGAACTTAATCCCCAACCCCACCCTCTGCCCAAAATTATATATATATATATATATATATATATATATATATATATATATATATATATATATATATATATTAGTTTAGTCAAGATTAGATGGTCTTAATGGCATATCAGAACTGCATATTTAGCGCAGCGGTATTTCTAGAAGACATCATGTCACTTTGCGTTAGCTAATACTTTTCAGAGAGAGAGAGAGAGAGAGAGAGAGAGAGAGAGAGAGAGAGAGAGAGAGAGAGAGAAGCCACTGTGTCAGAAACATTCAACACCTCCACTGAGTTTTTGAGTATATTCAATCAAGTGCTGCTGCACTTCTCTTTATAGCTGCCTATTGTAGTATCTGTAGGAAACGCACTGCAACTGATACTGTAAACTTGGCTTACGTGATAAGGTTAAAATATCCTGTTATGATGTTCGTGATTTTCACCAATACTAATATAATTTTAAAATTTTGATAAATTTTATGTATTGTGTAATGAATATGACATATATAATAACAGACACGGTGGTAAAATAACGTCTTGGCCGAAAGTTAAACGGAATCTTAATAAACTTATATTAAAAGTGAGACAGTAATCTTCTATACAGCGATGTAACCTACTCAGATTTTTTTTTCTTTCCTTGTCTGTGTGTGTGTGTGTCTTTCTTCAACCAAACCTAATGACTCCTCCCACTGAACGAACTCCAGAGCTAATTGGTGGAACTCTCGCTAACGGAGAAAGAGTCCTCCCCCCATCCCCCTCAGTAAACACTGTTACCATATAATTTTTTTATCTCTGTCATGAAGGTGTACCAGGGAAACCTGTGTCCAACTGTACATACTGAGCCAATCACCCCTACCTTACATGCCTTTCAGTTACTTTCAATTCCTACCTTTTTAGCATCTCTTTTCATTCATCTACGTCTTCCTCTCCTCCTCCTCCTAACGCTTTCGAACTACACACACTTTTCACGAACCTATCCACCTCCATTCTCCCCACATGGTCAAACCATCTAAAAAAATTTTAATTCACGTTTTCTCCAAGGCTACTCATTCTATCACTCCATCTTTGTCAATTCTTCACGTGCCACAAAAGCTACGTGTGAAAGATTCACCTCTACAACTTCCACCTATTTTGTCTTTTTTTTTTTTTTCAATCGCATTCAGCATCCACTCTTCACTTCCATAGAGGAGAGCTGGCTTAACATACTTTCATGCATTCCTTACCTACGACTTCAACTGAGCTATAGTCCAAAATCATGAGAAATCAATCAGGTCCTAGGTCTTGTAAGGGATGTAGACTACAGGTAAGTGTAGCACATAATTAAGGTAAGCCAGTTCCTCGAGCAGAACGCCTTAAGTTGTTCTATTCAAGAATAATAAATAGCATAGAAAATACAGCACATTTTAATTCACAAACAAGCTTCTGTGAAAAAACAAGTTCAGAATACGATCACAGTACAAACACACAAACAGCGTCAGTTACAAACATGATACTGCAACTGAGTCACGAGATGCAGCAAAACTGTACGGTTAAGATTCATTTCTATAGTCAGATATCATAACCAAATGCATAAAGACACAAACAACTGCTTGTTTTACAAACACACATGCCACCGAAACACCACGAAACACACACACAGCTGCAAACGCACGCAGTGAAGCAAAGGACACAAAAGAAAAAAAACAACGAAAAACTTCCAAAAACAAAAAACTAGCAAGCACAAATTAGCAGAGCAACAACATAGCAAGCACACGTGACTGCAATAACCGACTCGATTTCATCTTAAGAGATTCCCTATCTACTGCTTGGCGCAGGAAATAAAAAAAATAAAAAAAAGAAAATCTTAAAAACCAATGCAACACGAGCACAGAGAACATAGTGACAGAGGTACATAATAAAATGAGGGGGTCGTCAATGACGCAATCATCACTCGCGCATGAGCGCGAAAACGCTCGCACGCACACCTGTGAAACAGGTAGGCCCTTACCGGAAGACGTCAAATCCAATGGGCGTGATAAGCAGAAGGAAAAAGATCATCAGTAATATTCTATGACACAAAAGGGCTTTCAAATCAATTCCTCGCTGCTGGTGGCGGACAATAATAAAAGGTAATAATTTTTAGGAACACATTAGAACACAAGTACATGTGAATATTTACACACAGATTTATGACAGATCCCGACGTGAAAATATAAGGAGGGGAATACCAAAGTTTTCGAGTTTTATTATAAAGTCATCTTCAGGGGTGCTGAGGATGGCTTTATGTCCTTTTTATTTCCAGGCAGGGATCTCTTTTTTACTCTTTTTATATTCTTCATCCACGGACCATTGTGGAAATGTAATACAGTTATATAGGTATAAACTCGTTCCAGAATTTTTAACAGTAAAAAAAAATGTCTCCCACCTAAATCCCTAGACCCATATTCATAAATAAATGAAGTCTTCAGTGGACTGTACTTCCATATTCGTAAATAAATGAAGTCCTCAGTGGCCTGTATTTCCATATTCATAAGTAAATAAAGTCTTCAGTGGCCTGTATTTCCATATTCATAAATAAATAAAGTCTTCAGTGTCCTCTATTCGCATATTCGTACATAAATAAAGTCTTCAGTGGCCTCTATTTCCATATTCATAAATAAAGTTTTCAGTGGCCTGTATTTCCATATTCATAAATAAATAAAGTCTTCAGTGTCCTCTATTCTCATATTCATTAATAAATAAAGTCTTCAGTGGCCTCTATTTCCATATTCATAAATAAAGTTTTCAGTGGCCTGTATTTCCATATTCATAAATAAATAAAGTCTTCAGTGTCCTCTATTCTCATATTCGTACATAAATAAAGTCTTCAGTGGCCTCTATTTCCATATTCATAAATAAAGTTTTCAGTGGCCTGTATTTCCATATTCATAAATAAATAAAGTCTTCAGTGTCCTCTATTCTCATATTCGTACATAAATAAAGTCTTCAGTGGCCTCTATTTCCATATTCATAAATAAATAAAGTCTTCAGTGGCCTGTATTTCCATATTCATAAATAAATAGTCTTCTGGGGCCTGTATTACTTTCTAATAATTAAAAATAAATGCTCAAATGATGTATTCGTTAGAAGCACACAAAACAGACACATAACTCATACATACAGACACATATTCCACTGCACACACACAACTAAATACCTGTGTACAAAAGCATTGTTACAGTCATTGCTGTAATATACATACGCATAAGATGATGGAATAAAAAAACTTTTATAAATCAGTCTTAAAAATTCAAAAGGTATATGAAGCACAGGTCACTAAATTTTTGCACGTTTACCCAAGATCAATAAATGATAAGGAGCTGTGAATTCAAAACTGATCCATAAAAGATAGGGAGCTGTGAATCCAAAACGGATCCATAAATGATGAGCTGTGAATTCAAAACTGATCCATAAATGATAGGGGCTGTGAATTCAAAACTGATCCATAAATGATAAGGAGCTGTGATTTCAGATCTGATCTATAAATGATAGGGGCTGTGAAGTCAAACTAATCCATAAATGATAAGGAGCTGTGAATTCAAAATTGATCCATAAATGATGAGGAGCTGTGAATTTAAAACTGATCCATAAATGATGAGCTGTGATTTCAAAACTGATCCATAAATGATAAAGCTGTGAATTCAAAACCGATCCATAAATGATAAGGAGCTGTGAATTCAAAACTGATCCATAAATGAAGGACCTGTGCATTCAAAACTGATCCATAAATGATAAGGAGCAGTGAATTCAAAACTGATCCATAAATGATAAGGAGCTCTGAATTCAAACCTGATCCTTAAATGATATGGAGCTGTGAATTCAAAACTGATCCATAAATGACAGGTGTGAATTCAAAACTGATCCATATATGATAAACAGCTGTAAATTCAAAATTGATCCATATCAGGATTAACAACAGTACATCTCTCGATTTACAAAATTTCACTGACCCCGTTTTCGTTCATCCAATTAAGTGGGTTGGATGATAAACTCAAGTAAAAAGAGCAGCTTTCCGTCAACATACGTACAACTACTGCTGTCACTTTTTACTCTGCTTTCCTCATAAACTACTAAACATCCCTGAGCCCTCCCTGTTCTGAACATGTATAATGTGATGTATAGAATGCGTTGAGAAGAGATTATCAGATACTAAAAGACAGTACCGTACATAAGAATCAAGTTACTTAGAACTGGACCAATTCGGTTAAGCACATTATTTCCCATCGAGATGGAAGTACTGTGGGCCACAGCTTCAAGGCTGTAAAAAAAAAAATTCTACCTAAATTTCTTCTAAACTCTTCCCTAAACCCCATCCCCAAAATACTACTTGAGGAAGGGTATAAGATATAAAACATAAAACAATTAACAATTCGGCATTGAACAGAATATAGAATTTAAGCCAAATGCCAAGCACTGGGACTAGTGAGGTCATTCAGCGCTGAAACGGAAATTGACAGTAAAAGGTCTGAAAGGTGTAACAGGAGGTAAACCTCGCAGTTGCACTATGAATCAGTTGTTAGGAGAGGGTGGAAATTAAGATGGAAGAGAATATGAAAGGAGGTATAGTAAAATGAATGAAAGAGGTTGCAGCTAGGGGCCGAAAGGACGCTGCAGAGAACCTTAAGTAATGCCTACAGTGCACCGCATGAAGTGCATTGACGGCACTACCCGCCCTACGGGATATAGCTACATTAAAGCGAGGAAAAATAAATGACTGCAATTGACAAAATTCCTGTATAAGTGCTGCATAATGACTATTACTATATTAAATTAAGGATAAGATGAATAACTACAAAACTCAACCGCACTTCAGGCAAAAATGAAAAATGAATTAAAATACACCAATAGCTTCTCGGATTTAAGAAGAACTGCCAGGCTAATTTCTTTGGGCTATCACCTCATTATTTTCCCCGACGGCAAAGGCCAATAATTTCTCAAAAGTCATTAAAATGTTTTTCTTTTCAAATATGAAACTCAGTTCGCCGCCTAATTGATTGAGGCTCCGCTGTTCTGGCAACAGTGAGTGTGGGATATGTTTAAAATTTATATTTCAGTTTTATTTCACCACTGACCTTTTTTTAATGCCTATGAATAAAGCTAAAATGATTTATTAAATCTTAATGTGGACCAAAAGGCAGATTATTTTTAATTATGGTGTTTTGTATATAAATCAATTCATATACTTGGAATAATACCGTGATAAAATTAAGACACAATGGATCTTATTCATTTTACACTGAATAGCTATTGGCAACAATAGCCAAAGAGAATAATTATCACTATTACTATTATATCTATGGATCAGAGAGAGAGAGAGAGAGAGAGAGAGAGAGAGAGAATATTCTTAGTAAACAGTTTAGTTAATTTCCACATCGTATCTATGGATCATTACACGAGAGAGAGAGAGAGAGAGAGAGAGAGAGAGAGAGATTAGATTAAGAGAGAGAGAGAGAGAGAGAGAGAGAGAATTAATTGGTTATCCTCTAATCCCCGTGTGCTACAGAATGATCATCATAACCATCATATTAGCACAATCGACAACAGCAAATCCTATATAATTCTATAAATAATTACATGATAATCATAATCAAAATATGATGCCAGTCAAAACAATGTTTAAAATTAGGGTTGAAAAATCAGTAGGGATTTTTAACAAGCACAAACAAAAATATAAGTTTGTTTAATGAGATATTTTTCTTACGTATACCTACAACAACACAAACTTCTCAAGATGTGTGTGTGTGTGTTCAGGTGGTATACATACATACATACATACATACATACATACATACATACACAAACAAAACACTCTCATCTAGGAAGAGTTCCGCAGAGATTCTTTTCATGATAAACATCGAGCCGTGATTAAAATATACCCTGGAGAAATAACACTTAAAAAAAGTATATATAGATTTTTTTCCACAGAAAATATTACCAATATTTTGAGACGGAAATAGACGTCTGCTAATATTCGTGTAGAAAGGTTTCCCTTCTGCATAGATGCAGACCAGTGCATAAAAAAAAAAAAAAAGTATTTATATAAATCTTTATGGATAAGGCTGCGAGCCGTACACCCCTTTTTCAAGACCACAGCAGATGCCAGTAACCATTGCAATTAGTTATGTGTGTGTATGTATATATATGTATATATATATATATATATATATATATATATATATATATATATATATATATATATATATATATATATATATATATATATATATATATATATATATATATATATATAATAAACACATCAGCACGTGTTTCACGATTTTTAACTTCTGACTCACATTGGGATCGACCCGGGTCTCTGAAATGAAAGGCCAGGGCGCTCTACCAGCGTTGGTTCAATGGTAGCGCCCTGGCCTTTCATTTGAGGGTCCTGCCATCTCGATGCAGTCAGAAATATATATATATATAATATATATATATATATATATATATATATAATATATATATATATATAATATATATATATATAATATATATATATATATAATATAATATATATATATACATATATATATATATATATACATATATATATATATACATATATATATATACATATATATATATATATATACATATATATATATATACATATATATATATATATATATATATATATATATATATATATATATATATATATATATATATATATATATATACATACACAATGTACACATACGAATGACAAACGCCCCAGCATACCATCAAGCAAAACGGCGTCCGGATACGGATAACGAGACAGACATACAGACAGACAGACAGACAGACAGAGACAACAAGTGACAGAAGACTGGGGCGACGACGTGACAGATGAGTCGCCGAGGGATATGACAAGCAGCATCAGTCATTCGACCGTGTCGCTCTGGCAAAGGGCGGCTATATGCCAGACAGAGAGACAGGCAGGTAACATGACTGACGTCCGTGCGACTTTGATCTCTTCTCTCTCTCTCTCCTCTCCATAGAGATGAGAAATATAAAAATAAAATCTCTAACAGAGAGGAATTAAAAATATGAATGAAAATATAAAATACTCTGAACACTGAGGGAGAAATATAAAATGCAGATGGACTTAACAGAAAGGATTTAAAATTACTCTCTCTCTCTTAATAGTCTCTCTCTTACTCTCTCTCTCTCTTGAATTACTGTGATTTATAATCATATTAAATACAGGTAAATAATATTCATGTTTTCATACCACCAAAAAGTAATTCTTAAAGCAGTATCAACGTGTTCTCTCTCTCTCTCTCTCTCTCTCTCTCATCTCTCTCTCATTATTGAGATTTATAATAATATTAAATACATGTAAATAATATTCATTTTTTCTTACCACCAAAAAGTAATTCTTAAAGCAGTATCAACGTTCTCTCTCTCTCTTTCTGGACAGGTTCTGATAATAGTACTTCACGACGGCAAAATCTAATCGTTATTGTGATTTAAACTAACATTAAAACAATGGTAAATAATATTTTTGTTTATAAGCCACAAAAACCCGAAGTATTTCTTAAATATCAGAATGCCGAATCTCGGAGTAGATTAACAGAATCCCGAGTCTGAGGGCCTGTCAATCAATGCTGAAATATGCAAGCATATACTCGGGAAAAAAAAAAAATACCCCGCTTGTCAGAAAGAGATGAATAATTATGGAAGGAAATGCTACCATGCGGAAGTTTTAGCCATCCGACAATAGAAATAGCATCTACAACATGTACAGGGGGTGTGTGTGTGTGTGTGTGTGTGAATGTACATATATATATAATTTTATATACAGATAAATATGTATACGTAGATATATACATGCTTATGTATGTATATAAATAAATAAAAAAAAAATATATATATATATATATATATATAATTTATATACAGATAAATATATATATATAGATACATACATGCTTATATATGTATATATAAATAAAATATATACTGTATATATATAATTTTATATACAGATAAATAAATAAAATACATACTGTATATGTATATAAATAAATATATATATAAATATACATACATACATACATACACATATATATATATATAAATTAATAAATAAATAAATATATATATATATATATATATATATATATATATATATATATATATTTATTTATTTGATGATTTAAACAACAAAATACACAGTTTCTTTAAAGCAGTTATAGATTAAAACAAAATTCTCATAAAAACACTAGAGTCAAAACAGAAAAACCTCACAAAAAAAAAAAAAAAAAAAATCACTTGTGAAAGTCCACCTCAGAGCCACATCTCGGAGCATAAAAAAAAATATGCAACATAAACAAAAGACTTTTGTCCATGAAAAGGGCACAAGCCACTCACAAAAAAAAAAAAAAAAACAAACACACACATACTCAAAAATGTGCAACAACTCGCATATAAAACAATCATTCTTGAAACCACAAGGAACCATATTATTGCAATGAGTGGAAATATATCTCTCTCTCTCTCTCTCTCTCTCATTAATCTTCCCAATTTTCTTTTGTCTTCTCTAAATCTTTGAAAATTAATATAATTAAAAATAATAATTGCAGTTACTCAAAAACCTTGCCCCCCCTCTCTGTCTCTCTCTCTCTCAATCATCCCATTTTTCTTTTCTCAGCATCTATGAAAATTAATAGAATTAAAAATTATTGTAGTTACTTTTGAAACCTTGGCCCCTTCCCTCCCTCTCTCTCTCTCTCTCTCTCTCTCTCTCTCTCTCTCTCTCCTCTCTACCCCTTTAAATATTAACCCCTGCCATCATTTAGCTACCAGTTGCCTTGTATAATGAGAGAGAGAGAGAGAAGAGAGAGAGAGAGAGAGAGAGAGAGAGAGAGAGAGATTAATCATTCTGTATTCAATAAAGTGGGATTAACAACAAGTATTAAAAAAATAAACATTCGAAACATGAAAACTTAATCGGATAACCTCGATTCCTTTGAAAGATTTAGGCAATAAAACAAGGGTGGAAAACTAAAGAGAAAAAACTACCGTAAATGACTCGAAAATTTATGCAAAGTCGATGACATCGAGGACTCTCAAAAATAATCATAACACACACAGAGAGAGAGAGAGAGAGAGAGAGAGAGAGAGAGAGAGAGAGAGAGAGAGAGAGAGACTTGTAAAACATATCTTTCAGTGATCTATAAATATTTTCTCAAGCTAGAAATCAAGAGAAAGAGAGAGAGAGAAACTGCATCGGATCCAAGCCTTTGAAACAAGTTCAAAGAAATGCTTGCAAGCAGAGGAGTGTTTTACCTCGTTTGCCTCCTTTGTCCGCGACAAAAGCGGTCGCAAGCAGCCGTGCCAAGTGTTTCGTTGTGCTTGGGAGAGAACTTTTGATGCTCTTAAGGATTATCGAGCGGAGGACACAAGAAGAAGAAGAAGAAGAAGAAGAAGAAGAAGAAGAAGAAGAAGAAGAAGAAGAAGAAGAAGAAGAAGAAGAAGAAGAATTATTCCGCTACGAAGCAAACGGAAGTGCTTTCTGTGCTTTTCTTAATACAAGTTCATTCTCTTAGAGAGAGAGTCCCCCAGAGAGAGAGAGAGAGAGAGAGAGAGAGAGTTCTCACTGTAGGCATTACGTAAGGTTCTTTGTGGCGTGCTTTCCTTAAGCCCCTAGCTGCAACCCCTTTCGTTTCTTTTACTGTACCTCCGTTCATATTCTCTTCCAACAATTGTTTCATAGTGCAACTGCGTTGAGGTTTTCCTTCTGTTACACATTTCAAACCTTTTACTGTCAGTTTCCGTTTCAGCGCTGAATCACCATAGTTCCCAGCGCTTGGCCTTCGGCCTAAATTCTGTATTCAATTCAATTGACAGAATTCTTTTTTTTTTTTTTTTTTTGTCCCATCAAATTGGCGCAGAATTTAATGTCAGCTCTGTTTTTCTCCATCATTTGTATATAGAACTGAAATTAGACCAAAGGCCAAGCACTGGGTCCTATGAGGTCATTCAGCGCGGAAACGGAAACTGACAGTAAAAGCTTTGAAATGTGTAACAGAAGGAAAACCTCGCAGTTGCATTATGAAACAATTGTTAGGAAAAGTTGGAAAGTAAGATGTAAGAAAGACAATATGAACTGAGGTACAGTAAAAGAAAAAGGTTTCAGCTAGGGGCCGAAGGGACACTACAAAAAACCTTAAGTAATGCCCACAGTACACCACCACTATAATTTGTTAGCTATGATAAGGTTTGTGTAAGTTAATTCTGCGTGTATTTTAATCTTTCCATTAGTTAGATTTGTTCGTAACGAAACGAAATTTTTTTGTGAAGTTTTTTTCTCCTAACAAAATTATTTTTGAGTTATTTTTTTTTATAATTTTTGAGTGAATTTTTTCTCAACAAAATCATCTTTGAGTGAATTTTTTTCTCTTAAAATCATTTTTGAGTGAATTTTTTCTCTCATATAATTTTATTGTGTGAAAATTTTTTCTTAAAATCATTTTTAGTGATTTTTTCTTACACTTTTCTTCAAAACCATTTTTGAGTGAATTTTTAAAAATAATTTTTGAGTAATTTTTTTCTCTTAAAATAATTTGAGTGAATTTTTTTTTCTCTTAAAATAATTTGAGTGAATTTTTTTGAGTCAATTTTTTTTCTCTTAAAATCACTTTCGAGTGAATTTTTCCTTTCTCTTTTATGCTAATTTATGATCAAAGAGCGAATAACAAAATGATACCACTAATAGTTTGATATTAAAACAATCGTCATAAACTCTTTAACTAAAATGTAACTGTTTTAATATACAATTTTTGAATAACTGTTTTTATAAACAATTCTGAAATCTATTTTCCTACCCAACACTTCAAGGTTCCGGACGTTTTAAGTTTAAGCTGAAACTCCCAAGAGGGTGTTACAATATATTTGCAATGATGTGAAAGGTCGCAGATTTCTGTATGTGATTTAATATATTTTTACTGTCATATTCCCTCTCTCCCTCTCTCTCTCTCCTCTCTCTCTCTCTAATCATAAATCTACTCTCTCTCTCTTTCTTATCTCCTCTCTCTCTCTCTCTCTAGGTCGAGAAAGTATTCATAAATTACTGGAAATATCTTTTAAACGTATGACCTCTCTCTCTCTCTCTCTCTCTCTCTCTCTCTCTCTCTCTCTCTCTCTCTCTCTCTCTCTCCTCTGGGTCGAATATTAATAAATGGCCATAATTTAATAAAAGATGTTATTGTTTATCAGAAAATAACAAATCCTTGATACTGAAAAAGATCTTTTACTAGATATATTTGGCTCACTGGCAGAGGGACCTTATTCAAAAAAAAAAATATCATAAATAAACAAATAATACTCTCTCTCTGAATCTCTCTCCCTAAACAAACTGGTCAAAAATTTAAGTTTACATAAATGCAGATCAAAGCCTTGAAATGACCTGAATTGTTACTTTTTTTAATATTTCACTGTTTATTTCTGGTAAATGTTCTCTCTTTCTCTTTCTCTCTCAAAGTGAATGGCTCAACAAACACACACAAAATTATATAAATTGTATATCATATATATAAATTATATATTTAGTTTATATATATGTATATATATATATATATATATTACTTATTTATATATCTATATATATATATATATATATATATCTCTATATATACACATACATACAAATTATATATATATACATATGATATATATATATATATATATATATATATATATATATATATATATATATATATATATATATATGTGTATGTGTATATGTGTGTGTGTGTGTGTGTGTGTGTGTGTGTGTACGGTTGAGTGCACATACGTGTACGTACGTCAAAAAAAGACAAAAAATAAAATACCAAGAAAAACTACCCTATAAACGGCTGGTGAAAGAAAACCCTTACCACAAGAGTATCTTCCTGTCTTAAATGAGCCGCTCTCAAAAAAACTACAAAAAAACTACAAAAAAAAAAATATAAAAAAAACTACAAAAAGAGACAGTAATAAACATCACTATCCAACAGCACCAGAGTGAAGCAATATCATCCCATATGAAGATACGTCTCATGATATAGGTCATCTTGATATCTGAGATTGCCATGACAGAGAGAGAGAGAGAGAGAGAGAGAGAGAGAGAGAGAGAGAGAGAGAGAGAGAGAGAGAGAGAGTCTCTCTCTCCGTCTCTTTTCTAACTTGCGGAAATACTCATAAATTACTGAAAAGATTCTTTTACAAGTATGAACTCTCTATCTCTCTCTCCGAGGTTGAGGAAATATTAAAAAATTAATGAAATATCTTTTT
Source organism: Macrobrachium rosenbergii (assembly GCF_040412425.1). Taxonomy (NCBI): domain Eukaryota; kingdom Metazoa; phylum Arthropoda; class Malacostraca; order Decapoda; family Palaemonidae; genus Macrobrachium; species Macrobrachium rosenbergii. The sequence continues at coordinate 2,984,197 of NC_089792.1, read as the reverse complement.
ACAAGTATGACCTCTCTCTCACTCTCTCACTCTCTCTCCGAGGTTGAAGAAATATTCAAAAATTAATGAAATATCTTTTTACAAGTATGACCTCTCTCTCTCTCTCTCTCTCTCCTTTCTAGCTTGGGAAAATATTTATAAATTACTGAAAACTGTTTTAAAAGTATAAACTCTCTCTCTCTCTGTCTCTCTCTCTCATGTGAAAAATACTTATAAAATATTTTACTAGTATGACCTACCTACCTCTCGTTCCCTTAACCATGAGAGAGAGAGAGAGAGAGAGAGAGAGAGAGAGAGAGAGAGAGAGAGAGAGAGAGAGAGAGAGAGAGAGAGAGAGCAAACACGAAGCAAACCTCTCCCAAGGACAGCCCACCACTACCACCACCACCTGGTTTGGATAATAAGCCAATCACCAGCTACGCAAACACTTCATTAACGCGACATGCAAGCAAGCAACTCCAATTCCATCTGAGAAGGACCGTCGTAATCAAAGCACTTGTCAGTCACAAGCAGTCAACACGGGGGACACTTGCTGCTGCTGCTTGCTGCAAGCAAGCAGTCAAACACAGGAGAATATAATAAGCCCTGAACATATTTTCTCCAGCTTTGATGAGAGAGAGAGAGAGAGAGAGAGAGAGAGAGAGACGTTATGCTTGTTGTAAAAGATATCTTTTAATAATTTATGAATGTTTCCCCAGAGAGAGAGAGAGAGAGAGAGAGAGAGAGAGAGAGAGAAGAGAGAAATTTAACAAATGTTTATTTTGATCCTCTATGGCAACACAGTGAGAGAGAGAGAGAGAGAGAGAGAGAGAGAGAGAGAGAGAGAGAGAGAGAGAGAGAGAGAGAGAGAGAGAGAGAGAGTATTCCAAATACAAAACAGAACCACGGTACTGTATATAGCCTGACAATGCAGTCCGCTCCTTCTCGACAGTTAGACTGCTCTTAATTTGATCGTAGATGAACCACCTGTACAAACATTTAATAATATCTAAAAACTTTAGAAAACACACACACACACACACACAAACTTACATTCTCCTGAACATTTCCATACAGGCTGAGGGATTAGTGTCAACAGAGGGAACAGGGGAACAGAATAATAAATAAGGCCTCTAGGCCATACAGAATAGAATAGAATACAAGATTTAGCCCCAAGCACAAGCGCTGGGACTTATGAGGCCATTCAGCACTGAAATGGAAATTAAGAATAATGAAGGTTTGAAAGGTGTAACAGGAGGAAAACCTCAGTTGCACCATGAATCAATTTTAGGAAAGGGTTGGGGAAAGTAAGATGATGTAATGAGAATACGAACGGATTTACAGTAAAAGGAACAAAGACCCTTAAAGTAATGCCTACAGTGCACCGCATGAGGTGCACTGACGTCACTATCCCTTTCTTCTCCTATCAAGAGAATCCAGCAAATGTGAAAGCAACTCGAAGCGGACTCTGCATCTCGTCCATTATTCAAAAAGGGATTCTTTCTCGACAGCTTCAGAGCGAAAGGAGAACCAGAACTCTCATTCGAAAGCGGCTTATTTTGATCCTCTATGGCAACGCAGGAAAAGAGAGAGAGAGAGAGAGAGAGAGAGAGAGAGAATTGTAAAAAATACCTTTCATTAATTTATGAATATCTTCCCAAGTTCAGAAAGAGAGAGAAAGAGAGAGAGAAAAAATCTGATAAACGCTTTTTAAAACTTTATTCTCTATGGTAACACAATACGAGAGAGAGAGAGAGAGAGAGAGAGAGAGAGAGAGAGAGAGAGAGAGAGAGAGAGAGAGCGCTCAACAAAAGGTTATGTTGGCCCTCCATGGTACCTCCGTTCATATTCTCTTTCTTCCATCTTACTTTCCTCAATTCTCTCCTAACAGTTGTTTCATAGTGCATCTGCAAAGTTTTCCTCCTGTTACACCTTCCAAACCTTTTTACTCTCAATTCCCCTTTCAGCGTTGAATGACCTCAAAGGTCCCAGCTCACCTTGACCTTTGGCCTAAAGTTTATATTCCATTCCATTCCAATACAGATAATGGTAAGAATATAACATAACCATTACATTTCTTTTACATAACTCTTAGCTTAGGCATCAGTCGACGCCATTACATAACAAGAAGCATATCATTAAAGTCACGACATCCTTGTGGGGCCGGAGGAGGAGGAGATGGGCTTTGTTCGACCTGCCGCTTCTGACGAAGGGTTCCTAAGTGGCATCCCGTCATCTCCTGGAGCTACCGAGCGTGAAATGACACCGGTAGCGTCGCGTCAGTCATGCTCTAAACTGTCGACCCGTAGGATGTAATTTGCCGTAATCTTCAAGATCTCCGGTTGTTTATCATCTACAGAAGGCTTTTATCTCTGTGCTGACAACGGCAGAGGCCTTCTTGGAAAGTAACTCATATTTGAATCTTTATAACCTAGAGAGCCTTCTATCTTGTGCTGACAACAGCAGAGGCCTTCTTAAAAGTAATTGCATAATTCAATGTATACTGTATTTAATGAAATAGCCATTAGTATGTAAAATAATGAGCCTGTCAGCAGGCTTGAAATTCAAGCATCCAAAGAATATTGTATTCATCAGAAAGTAAGTTTATATAGTTCCTCCTCTCTCGATGGCAGAAAGTCAAAAACATTTCCGAGAGTCAAAATCTTAAAACCACAATCTAAAATCATTTCTCTATTGTATCTCTCTCCCTCTCCATAACTGCTGAACATCTACATCACTCAAGTTTCAGTGTAATGCATGTTCCTCGTTGGAAAAGTCGATAGAGTTGTCCGCTAGCACTCTGCTAGCCTGAGTTCGAGTCTCCGGCCGGCCAATGAAGAATTAGAGGAATTTATTTCTGGTGACAGAAATTCATTTCTCGTTATAATGTGGTTCGGATTCCACAACAAGCTGTAGGTCCCGTTGCTTAGTAACCAATTGGCTCTTAGCCACGTAAAATAAGTCTAACCCTTCGAGCCAGCCCTAGGAGAGCTGTTAGTCAGCTCAGTGGTCTGGTTAAACTAAGGTATACTTCTTCAGTGTAATGTATTACAGATGTTATTCTCGCCTAGAACTACCTCATAATCGTGGACATGACATCACAAATCCTCTACAACGTCACTGGAAAATGGTACCAATTTAAACGTGCAAAACAGCAAATCATCAACTTTATTTTCCTTTGTGACTTCCCGTACAAGACAGAAAACTAAAGCCAGACTCGAAGAGAGCTATTTTCAGTACATTTTAGTTATTCCTCTCCTCTGGCACACCTGAAAACAACCCTGATTTCCCTGATCCTCTTCCGTAAGTAAACCCAAGCTCACATAAATAATATCGAGGTCCCTCTAGCGTCAGTCAGTCGCAAAACATTCCTTCCTTTTTTCCTAACCAGAATTTTCCCACTTTCGAGCTTTCCAAGTTCCACCAATTTGTTACACTTGATGTGAAAATACTAAATACTTCTTTACAAGGATTTGGTTCGGGAACGCTATTCTTTCCACTAAAGGCAAATTTCTTTCTGGCCCCAATCAGCCGCAAAATACTCCAACAATTTCTTCCTACGTTTCTGTGATAATTTGGACGAAAAAATTAAGAGTTCGTGTTGATTTTTGACAATTTTTCTTTTACGTTTTTAATTCCCTTTGACATCAGGATTATACGACGTGTTTTAATACATTTTCTAGATGATCTTCTTTGATGTTTTGTGATGTTTTACGCTGTGAGATATATCACTCACCATGGCATCTTTCATACCAGAAACTTTAAGCTTCAAACGTCGATTATTATCCAAATCACTCGACCTAGGGAGTAACAACGACGGCGCAATTATAAATGACAGCCCAGTGGCAAGAGTATTCGTCACTGAAGTCGGAGGCTGTCATTATCAAGAGTTCGAATCTCCCAGGTGACGAACCGCTTATCAATTATAATTCCCCTTAGGCGTTATTCCCGGGGCGGGACGAATTGGATACTGAACGACTTTTAGCATAATGTTTCTCAATATAAAAAGAGTCATGGCGATGTGATAAATAAATAAACACACACACATATATATATATATATATATATATATATATATATATATATATATATATATATATATATATATATATTGTATATCTACTAATTCTTCAATTGTGTTGGATTCCATGCGTATATTTTTTCCTTTGTAATCCCCATCTGTCATGTACACGAGCTTTCTTTGTAAACTTATTTTTATATTTCTTCAGTCTGCTTAGTAAAGGACAAGAAGTAGAAAGGCCTTGCAGTACTCCACTGTTTCTCTTTCTTTCGTGGATTTTGTCTCTATTCATATATATGTAAATATATATATATATATATATATATATATATATATATATATATATATATATATATATATATATATATATATACATACATACATTATATATATATATACATATAAATATAATATACATTATATATTTGTATGTATACTGTATATATATATATATATATATATATATATATATATATATATATATATATATATATATATATATATATATATATATATATAAGGTGGACGATGGAAACTATTTATCTCTTCATAATTCTTTATTTCCAACGTTTCAGTAATAAAAAGCTTTATTACATCATCACGGAATCTTATACCAAGAAGGCAGAAGATTCCCTGATGATGTAATACTTATTTATTATAAACGTTGGAAATAAAGAATTATGTAGAGATAAATACGTTTCCATGGTCCACCTTAAAGTAATCTCCACTGGCCTCTTTCCTACTTTGTTGTTCTTTGATATCTATATATATATATATATATATATATATATATATATATATATATATATATATATATATATATATATATATATATATATATATATATAAATAACACATACATATATAGCTAAAATCGGAAAAAAACAACAACAACAACCGTACAACTTTCCTCAACAAACGGAACCTTCTCCTCACAATACCTTCTACCTCCCAAAAACTGTACACGAGTGGAGAGAGAGAGAAAGAGCGTGAGAGGGAGAGTGACGCTCCCAACCACCAGAGCATCACAGAAGGTGATGAAAACGAAATGAGTCTCTACAAAGCAACACACACACACACACAAACACACACTTCCTGGGCGTGGCTTTAAATCCCCTTTTATCATATTTACCAGTCGAGCTTATGCAGCGTGACCTCTTCCTGCTAACTATACGTTTCTTTCTTTCCCTCGTGAGTTACATACATAGATATACACATACATACAAACACATATATACATATATATATATATATATATATATATATATATATATATATATATATATATATATATATATATATATATAATATATATATATATATATATGGCGTTCATTTGAAAGAACTAACAATCAGTGTTCTAGTAGCACCTTCAAGCAAGCCTCTTTCTGGATGGGGGACGTCTAGACATTTATGGGGTGGGGACGCTCTTTTTTTTTTTTTTTGGGGGGCAAATTTCAATGACACTCCAACTTTAGCCAGCAAATATAATTACGATCTATGATCAAACGAGACAAATATCATCCGATATAGAACGCCCTACTGAAGCGTCGTTTTTTAAAAATCAATAAATATCAACATTTCTTTTGATATTTGTGATATCCGGAAAGTTTATAAATCGACTAACGGCACCGACAGTATTTTCGAGCTAAGGAAATTCTTGGAGGGATTTTCCACACAAGTGGTAATGAAACAAACAAGTAATAAACGCGCCGAAGCTTCTTCGACGCAACCGAGTTTTCTGTACATCGTATAATCAAGGCCACCGAAAATAGATCTATCTTTCGGTGGTCTCGGTATAATGATGTATGAGCCACGGTTCATGAAACTTTAACCACGGCCCGGTGGTGGCCTGTCCTATAGCGTTGCCAGAAGCACGATTACGGCTAAATTCAACCTTAAATAAAAACTACTGAGGCTAGAAGGCTGCAATTTGGTATGTTTGATGATTGGAGGGTGGATGATCAACATACCAATTTGCAGCCCTCTAGCCTCAATGGTTTTCAAGATCTGAGGGCGGACAGAAAAAGTGCTGACGGACAGACAAAGCCATCTCAATAGTTTTCTTTCACAGAAAACAAAAGTTAATGAAACGAAAATTCGAAAGAAGGTTGAAAGCTTCTAATTTCTGGGTCACCAAAAACATTACAACCAAAGGTTTGACCTTCGCATACCCTGGTGAATAAACAGTGCATAGCGTAAAACATCACAAAACATCAAAGAAGACCATCTAGGAAATTTAAAGAAACACGTCAAATAATCTAGATGCCAAGGGAATGACACACGTAAAAGAACAATTGTCAAAATTATGACAAACTTAATTCGTTCGTATAGACGATAACATACGTCCACAGCTGACGGTCATAAATATCTCGGGAGCTCTAAAAGACATGCTCCGAATAAGACGGCATGATTCAACCACCGACTATCCGGAGCATCTTGTGTTAAGATTAAACTGTAAGCAACTTATGCAAGCAGCAAATAACAACGGATTAAACACATAATTTCCATGATGTCTCGAATAAAACAAAAATCAACATGCTCCTTGCGTTAGAAATAGATCCTGCAATGGGTTGTATTTTAAATACGGATTCCATTTTAACTTTCCTTTAATAGAAAACCCTTAATTATATAACGGATCTAAAATAACTACTTCAATTCCTCATGCCTCTGTGAAGTCGAAACGACCACTTGAAGCGAGTAATTCTCTCACAAACTTGGTCACTTCCCCTCTTTCTGAGTCTCAAAAACTGGCCTGGTAACAGATCAATGGCCTGCCATCAGCAAAGCTGCACGGTTCGATCCTAGACTGTGCCCACCAGGCGACCCAGATATGAACGCGTCCCAGAGTCAAAGACAGGGTAGGAAGGTTGTACAGCTTACTGAATTAGCATTTTTCTCCAAAACATACTCAAGAACATTCTAGAGTGTGAGAGTGACACTGGCTTTGACCTATTGTTACCTGGAAAGGGGCTTGTACACTGTACAAAGAAAATAAGGCTTCAGAGTTTTGTAATGTCAAAACGCAGCGTGATATCTGAACATATTCTGCTGCTAACGTAGACATATTACTGACGTAAAAATATGTACGTATCGGTTTAATTTACCATCTATTTAATCAAGAGTCTCTCAGATTAGAAAATCTAACTACTATATGTAAAGGAACATAGTACCCCGTTGGAGGGGTAGTGCCGTCAGTGCACCACACGCGGTGCACTGTAGACATTACCCATGGTTCTTTGCAGAGCCTCTTCCGCCCCTAGATGCAACTCCTTTCATTCCTTCAACTGTATCTCTTAACAACTGTTTCATATTGCAACTGCGAAGCATTCCTCTTGTTACACCTTTGAAACATCTTTACTCTCAGTTTCCGTTTCAGCGCTAAGTGACCACATAGGTCCCAGCTCTTGGCATTTGGCCTGGATTTTATATTCCATTCAAAAGTACAGAGGCGTTTTTTTAAAAGATATTGCACTAAAACGACAAACGTCTGAATCTAACTTTGCCACAATGGTGCAAATGACATCATAATCCAGGTCATATACTCTAATCACACGACAGGGTACATTCCGCAAAAACCTTAAAAATTTCTTTGATACGTTGGTTTTCAAATCACCTCGCCTTATGGGACAGCGTGGAGGACCCGTATAGCAGGTGCCTTGATGACCTCAGATGACCTCTGATAACCTTAGGTTCATCCGCGATAACCAATACAGATATAAGGCGAGTTTTATGGATCCTTCTATGCTCATATTACTTCGTTTTGGTCAGATTATCATCATTATATCTGCATAACCTTTTGCCGTGCTTTGATTTAAATGATGGCCAAATGGGGCCACCAGGTATTCCGACAGCCTTCACACATATGGCTGCACTTATCAATATTTTGAGTGAAAAAAAGTAGAATTAAAATAAATATTTTGGGTGAAAAAAATTAAATTAAAATGAAAATTTTGAGTGAAAAATCAGAATTAAAATCATCCTGATCCAGAGACAAAAATTGCTGGACTTATAAAAATTTTGAGTGAAAATTAGAATTAAAATAAAAATTTTGAGTGAAAAATAAGAATTAGAATAATTCTGGTTCAGAGAAAATGGCTGGACTTCTCAAAATTTTGAGTGAAAAATAGAATTAAAATCATTCTGATCCACAGAAATCATTCTGCATTCTAACAGTTTCAGGGCCATTGGTAAACTAGTTATCACTACTATTTTCTACCCACATGGAAAAAAAGGTGGATGTAAGGCTAATAATAGAAAAAAAATTTTAGGGTAATAGTCACTAAGGGAAATATGGAGAAAAGAAAAAGAAATTACGTGCTATTGACAGCTAGCTCAGGCATGCAACAGTTCAATAGTTTTTCCCAGACAACGCAGTTCGTATAAATACATCAAAAGTGAAAAATCTGCAAATCTCTCTCTCTCTCTCTCTCTCTCTCTCTCTCTCTCTCTCTCTCTCTCTCTCTTCTCTCTCTCTCTCTCTCTCTCTCTGGCTTTAAATCCGGTAGAATTAGGAATCTGTAATATTTTTAAAAATCCCAGACCCATAATCGAAATGAGGTGGAAATAGACAGCCCCTCAAAATTTGAACTTGAGATGACCTTTATGTCTCTCTCTCTCTCAGTCTCTCCCCTTATCTCTCTCTCTTTCTACCTCAATCTCTCTCTCTACCTCAATCTCTCTCCCCTTATCTCTCTCTTTATACTTCAATCTCTCCCCTACTATCTCTCTCTCTCTCTCTTTCTACCCTCTCTCTCTACCCAATCTCTCTCTCTCTCTTCTTCCCTTCTCTCTCTCTCTCTCTTCTTCCCTTCTCTCTCTCTCTCTTCTTCCCTTCTCTTCTTCCTTTCTCTTCTTTCTCTCAACCTCTCTTCTCTTCACTCTGTCTCTCTCTCTCTCTCTTTCTACCTCAATCTCTCTCGTTCTACCTCAATCTCTCTTCTCTTCTCTCTCTCCCATTATCTCTCGCTCTCTACCTAAATCTCTCTCCCCTTATCTCTCTTTACCCCAATCTTCTTCCCTCTGTCCCATTATCTCTCTCAACCTCTTCTCTTCTCCTAAATCTCTTTCTCTTTACTTCAATCTCTCTTCTCTTTTCTCTCTCCCATTATCTCTCGCTCTTTCTCTCTCTCTCTCTCTTTCTCAGCAGCAGTCCAATGCTCAACGTGGTCTCCATCCTGCCAGCCAGGTTACTTATCCGATCCATTCGACCATCAGAGGCAATTCCGCGAGTCCGTCCTCCTCCTTCAGATAGATTCTCTCACCATCTCTTCCCGATGGGCACATTGTCCAGGCGAGGTACTGGCCAAGAGAGAGAGAGAGAGAGAGAGAGAGAGAGAGAGAGAGAGAGAGAGAGAGAGAGAGAAAGCAGAGAAAGAAGTCTGTATATTCAATCGTGTTTCGTGGTGCCATATCTTCAGTTCGTCCTGCAATCATTTCTTACGTCTCTCTCTCTCTCTCTCTCTCTCTCTCTCTCTCTCTCTCTATAAAAAATCTCGCACAGTTCACAGAGATGGGAAATTTAAAAAAACAGTCTAACAGATAAGATTTTAAAAATATGATTAATTTCTCTCTCTCCCTCTCATAACAACGATGCATAAAAAACTTAACAATCTAATAGTGATGACCTAAAAATACGAATTAAAATAATTGTTAAATTCGCATCTCTCTTTCTCTTTCTCTCTCTCTTTTATTGGAGCCCCCAGGGAATAGCAGAAATATTCTAGAGCGCATCTGGATTAGTTACGTATTCTTTTTGACTTGAAAGGGTGGGACTGCTCACTGCGCAGGCTCGCTTCTCGCTTGGTTATGCCCGTTTTATAAGCCATTAAACACTCTGGAACTACTAACCCAGAAGCCAGGGCGCGAGAGAGAGAGAGAGAGAGAGAGAGAGAGAGAGAAATACGAACTTTTTATTCGTATTTTTAAATATTCCTGTTTTATTCATTTTTTTATATTTTCTGTTAAGATCGTTCATTTTTAAATTTCATCTCTTCTTAACTAGAGAGAGAGAGAGAGAGAGAGAGAGAGAGAGAGAGAGAGAGAGAGAGAGAAGAGAGACTTCACATAGATCTGGTGTCTTGAGATTAAGTGTCTGCTTTGAATTATAAAAAAAGATATAAATCATATCTGTAAACTTAGTATTATGATGAAGAGAAAATAAATACAAAAACTACTTATCATAGATAATAAATAATAATATTTGCCTTCACTATAAATTCAAAAGCAAAAATATGCAATAAATATTAGATAAACTTCAAAGAAACGAAGCATCTAAAATTGACTCTTCACGTTATTCTAAATCGTAATTCTTTATTCGCGTCAAAATACTGAATATATTTATTGACAGTGAAATATTTCCAATGAAATTTTTACGCGACGCGAAATCTGCTTGCTATGAATAAATATTCAATGAAGTTTCTTCGGCGCAATCGAGTTTTCTGTACAGCCGCTACAGCATATAATCAAGGCCACCGAAAATGAATCTAATTTTCGGTGGTCTAGGTATAATGCTGTATGAGCCGCGGCCCGTGAAACTTTGACCACGGCCCGGGGGTGGCCTATCCTACATCGTTGCCAGAAGCACGGTTACGGCTAACTTTAACCTTAAATAAAATAAAAACTACTGAGGTTAGAGGGCTGCAATTTGGTATGTTTGATGATTGGAGGGTGGATGATCAACATACCAATTTGCAGCCCTCTAGCCCCAGTAGGTTTTAAGATCTGAGGGCGGACAGAAAAAGTGCGGAGAGAAAAAAGTGCGGACAGAAAAAGTGCAGACAGAAAGAAGTGCGGACAGCGGACAGAAAAAGTGCAGACGGACAGACAAAGCCCGCACAATAGTTTTTTTACACTGAAAACTAAAATCTACGCGACGACAAATCAATGTATTCAAGGAATCGATACATCACACATCGCCTTTGAGACTTTACGAGGAACGAGGTTCACGTTACCAAAACATCATAAAATAAAAAACATCGCGGAACAAAAACATCTCGCAACGTAAACATCGATGAAACAAAATGTCGAAAACTCAAAACCACGAAAATAAAGACATCACAAAAAAAAAAACAAAAAATCACGAAACGAAAACATCACAATAACAAAAACATCACGAACAAAAAACATAACAAAAACATCACGAAACAAGAAAAAAATTATAAAAAAATCACAAAAACAAAATCACGAAAACAAAACATCACAAAAACAAAAACACCACGAAAACATCACGGAAAAAAAAAAAATTGCAAAAACAAAATCACGAGAACAAAACATCACAACAACAAAACCATCACGAAAACAAAAAACATAAACATCACAAAAACAAAATACAAAAGCATCACAAAAACAAAATACAAAAGCAACAAAACAAAATCATGAAAAACATCAAAAACAAAATACAAAAACATCAGAAAAACAAGGCATCACAAAAACAAAAACATCACGAAAACAAAATACAAAAACATCACAAAAAAAATCACGAAAAACAAAACATCACAAAAACAAAAACATCACGAAAACAAAATACTAAAACATTAAAAACAAAACATCACGAAAACAAAATACAAAAACATCATAAAAACAAAAAACATCACGAAAACAAAATACTAAAACATCACGAAAAAATACAAAAATCACGAAAACAAAATACAAAAACATCGCGAAAACAAAATACAAAAACACATCTCAAAAAAAAAACAAAATACAAAAACATCACAAGAACAATAACATCACGAAAACAAAAATAAAATGAACAACAAGTGAATCCACTTCCTCGAGCGGTCAATTTAAAGCCGAACACCAGTCGAAGTCTCCCCGGATGACGGCGAGAAATAATTCAAGGACGGTCGCATGGAGGAAGCCAATAGCGCTCGAAAGCAGCTGACTGCCAAGCCAGGTCGGGGTCTTTCATAAAGAGAGGTCTTTCATTTTGTAAGAAAAAAAAAATAGGTATTTCATGAAAAAGTGTCTTTCGTAGAAGAGGGTCTTTCATAAGAAAAGGGTCTTTCGTAAAAAAAGAGGTCTTTCCTAAAAAAATACGGGTCTTTCATAAATAAATTCATGAAAAGGGTCTTTCATATAAAAGGGGTCTTTTATAAAAAAAAGTCTTTCATTAAAATCTCGGGTCTTTCAGGGAAAAAAAGTCTTTCATAGAAAAAGGGACTTACATTAAAAAAAAGGGTCTTTCATTAAAAGATACGGGTCTTTCATAATAAATACGGGTCTCATTGAAAAAAAAAACTGCTTTCATAAAAAAAACCAGTTCTTTCATAAAAATACGCGTCTTTCATAAAAAAATACGGGTCTTTCATAAAAAATGTCTTTCATGAAAAAAATTCTGATAAAAAATACGGGTCTTTCATTAAAAGAAATCATGTCTTTCATAAAAAATACGGGTCTTTCATTAAAAATACGAGTCTTTCATGAAACAAAAAAACACGGGTCATTCATAAAAAAAAAAAAAGTTTGAAAGCGAGCTGAAGGCACAGAGATCATAATAATTAATCTTAAAAGGTTCATCTCATTTATATACAGCTAGTCTAATGATATTATGACTTAAGGTTTAAAGTCGACGGAATCAAAAACCGTGAGTGTCCGGAGAGAGAACAAAAAAGAGAGAAGAGAGAGAGAGAGAGAGAGAGAGAGAGAGAGAGAGAGAGAGAGAGAGCATTTACACTCATCAGATGAGAGAGAGTTGCATTCAAACTAACCAGATGAGCAGAGAGAGAGAGAGAGAGAGAGAGAGAGAGAGAGAGAGAGAGAGAGAGAGAGAGAGAGTTGAATTTAAACTGATCAGATGTGTGTGTGTGTGTGTGTGAGTGAGAGAGAGAGAGAGAGAGAGAGAGAGAGAGAGAGAGAGAGAGAGAGAGAGAGAGAAACAACCTGATCAATTCTTAAGAATTTGAAAAAAAAAAATACCAGAATAACAACATACCTAATCAGCTAATCTACTACGGGTAAAAAAGATTTACTGCTTTTAATAAAAAAAAATCATTGTGTCAGAAGATGAAAGAGCAAACGAAATATATATTAAAGAGGAAATGAAAGATTTATCAAAGAGGAAATGAAAGATCTATTAAAGAGGAAATGAAAGATTTATTAAAACTCGAAGCTTCAACAAAATGAAAGGAAAACTCAAAAGGCTTAAAAAAAAAAAAGTCTGCCATTACTGGATATACTCTGAACAATCAGTAAATGCCTTTGAGTAATTTATGTGTGTGCTATTATTTACAAGAGCCAAACACGTGACCAGAGAAAGAAAAGAAAATGCTCATTTTACCATTATTAACTTTTCCATGAGACTTTTATTTAAAAATAAAATCACTAGCAATGAGAATTTATTAGCATATAACTTTTCACAAGACTTATTTAAAAATGACTCACTAACAATGAGAATATTTTATTTAAAATATAAATCACTAGAATTTTAATTACAAAACGTTTTATTTAAAAATAATAAAATCACTAGAATAAGAATTTATTTTTTAGCAAAAAATAGACTACGTTTAGAAATCCATTCTCTTAAGACTTTTATTTAAAAATAAAATCACTAGAAAGGCCAGAAAAGGTCTGCTCACTTCCCCCCCCACGTAGCCGGAGCTTTGTCTACCTCCTTATTGCGTCAGCAGGTGAATTGCCGTAATGAGCAGGTACCTCTAAGATACGTCATCGCCTACGTAGTTACCACAGGTGGGAGGCGACTCCACCCACTTGAGTAGACCTTGACTCTCTTGGCCTTGGTATGAAAGCAAAACCGACTGTTTTCTGTACTGAAGCCATCATATTTACTTCCCAGGTGCCCCTACCAATACCCACAATGTTGACTGGCCCAGTACCAACATCCAGTCAACTGTTCCAGCCAACTGTTGTAATCAACTTCTCCAGTCAACTGCTGCAATCAACTGCGTCAGTCAATTGCTGCAATCAACTGCTCTAGTCAACTGCTGCAATCAACTGCTCCAGTCAATTGCCGCAACCAACTGCTACAATCAACTGCTCCAGTCAACTATTGCAATCAACAGCTCCAGTCAGCTACAGCAGTCAACTACTCCAGTCAATTTCTGCACTCAACTGCTCCAGTCAACTACGGCAATCAACTGCTTCAACTGCAATCAACTGCTCCAGTCAACTGCTGCAATCAACTGCTCCAGTCAACCATTCATTCCATCTGAAGACTATAGGACTGAAACAAGCCGAATGACAAACACCAGCATGCAAAGTATGCTTACAGAGAGAGAGAGAGAGAGAGAGAGAGAGAGAGAGAGAGAGAGAGAGAGAGAGAGAGAGAGAGAGAGAGAGAGAGAGAGCTATTAAAACCCACTTCAACTTACCTTCTTCTGCAGCTTGGGTCCTCTCGAGGGCGACCATCACGGCCTCGGAGAGTTTCTCAGGGAAGTTGGTGGAGGAGGCGCGAGAGCCCCATGGCTTCTAGCGACTCGTGCACCCGGCCCACAGCTCCAGCTAGGTCAGACCAAGCCCCGTCGACCTCGGCTAAGGGAGCGAGGCACCCCCTGGCGACGTTCAGGCAAAGGCCTAAGCAGGGCGGGGCCAGGGCGCCATGGCAGGCTCCGCAGTACTGCAGCCGGGCTGCTGCTTCCCCGCATTCTTGGGGCACGGGCAGATTCCTGGCGGTGTTGACGACGTCGGCTCCAACGTCCAAAGCGTGGAGCAGCAGGCGGGCAGACTGGAGCCCACGGAGGAGGGGTTCGCCTACGAGGGTGGGTATGATGCCCCAGGGCTGGACGATCCTCTGGGCGTCCCTGAGGCATTCGGTGTAGGCCTTGGAAAAGGGGGGCATGCGCGCGTGGAGGGCGCTGTGGTACACTGGGGGAAGAGGTTGTCCCAGAAGGACTCGAGAGGCCTTTCCAGCGCCCTCTCGTCCTCGAAGTCCGTGAGGCCGGCCCTCAGCCCGGGAGTACAGGTCGTGTAAGACCTGCTTGGCAGAGGGGGCAAGTCTTGGGTACGTGTTCTGGAATTCTTTTATCGCCCGATGCTCGCTGTTGGTCAACGCCTCTTCTACCACACCTGGAAAGAAAGGAAACTAAGTTACAATCGCAACACCAGTACAAAGATTTTTAGATATGAATAGCAAAAAAAATAAAAATAAATTCTTACTCATTAATAACTTTCAAAATTTTCTAGTTAACGTTTTTCCCAGGTCAACACGAGTCAACATTTACAATTTCTATTATGAAAAAGCAAAGTGAAATTATAACTTTCAATGAAAACTTGAAAAGGGGGCGGGGTTAAGAATGAGGAAAAAAATCATCAGTACACCTTTTAAAACATAGCTCTACATGAATGTATTAATTCAAAAAAGACCATAAAATAATAAGGCATAATTCAACGATGACAACGACAAAAGTTAGGATGAACTTATTGAAAGTGTAATAGGAATAATGTTGTTCTACTTAATAGCTAAATACAAACAATAACAAATATGGGGCAGCAATACCGATGCTGTTGGTGTAAGATAAAAAAAAAAATCAAGATTCATTGCATGACAGTAACCACATCAAAATCGTCTCTCAAATAATTTGCGAACATAAAATTCTGACAATCTAGACAATCAGTAAGAAGACAATGAACAAAGATTTTGTTTTCTTATAAAAACAGGCAAAAATTGCGCCGAAGTTTCTTCAGCTCAATCGAGTTTTCTGTGCAGCGTATAATCAAGGCCACCGAAAACAGATCTATCTTTCGGTGGTCTCGGTATAATCCTGTATGAGCCGCGGCCAATGAACTCCTAACCACGGCCCTGTAGTGGCCTGGACTATATCGTTGCCAGAAGCACGATTATGGCTAAATTTACCTTTAAATAAAATAAAAACTACTGAGGCTAGAGGGCTGCAATTTGGTATGTTTGATGATTGGAGGGTGGATGATCAACATACCAATTTGCGGCCCACTAGCCTTAGTAGTTTTTAAGATCTGAGGGCGGACAGAAAAAAGTACGGACAAAAAAAGGAGCGAACGGACAGAAAGCCGGCACAATAGTTTTCTTTTACAGAAAACTAAAAAGCAATACTTTCGTATGTTTCAAAACTCCTAAGATACTCTTTTTCTCAATCATAATCACCACATTTCCGACTTTTCGAAAAATTTAAAACTCTTACGATACTGTTTTTCCATACCATTATCACCATATTTCCGACTCTTCATTGAAATGTTCAGTGGGTGATTATATACGGACTAACAAATAATTCACGTGTTATAAACACAAATATTTTCTTGCAAATGGTGACACGGACACACAAAAGCAGGGACTTGTGTATGTCAACCAGATTACGAAAGATCTGAAGTTCAGGATTCCTGCTAAGTAGTAAAAATCTGCTAGCTTAGAACGATAGCGTTGTGTTAAATATGTTTTTTGAATGTGTATTTTTCACCATTTATACTCTCTCTCTCTCTCTCTCTCTCTCTCTCCCCTCTCTCTCCTCTCTCTCTCTCTCTCTCTCTCTCTCTCTCTCTCTCTATCATAAGGGAATTATGTGCCTAGTGGTTTGTCACTGAGATGGGACATAGCCAGACAGGTAACACTTGCAGACAGCTCATATATATATATATATATATATATATATATATATATATATATATATATATATATATATATATATATATACATATATATATATATATATATATATATATATATATATATATATATATATATATATATATATATATATATACTATATATATATATGTATATGTGTGTGTATACATATACAGACAGACAGACAGAGAGAGAGAGAGAGAGAGAGAGAGAGAGAGAGAGAGAGAGAGAGAGAGAGAGAGAGGGGGGGTCCTAGAGGCCAAAAAACGTACCCGAACTATCTTATACGATAGCTTTATATAATTAACAGTCGCAGCAAAGCAAGCTAGAGAGAGAGAGAGAGAGAGAGAGAGAGAGAGAGAGAGAGAGAGAGAGAGAGAGAGAGAGAGAGAGAGAGATTGGCAGCCACACCCTCCAA
>NC_089792.1:2952223-2959723 GCF_040412425.1 Macrobrachium rosenbergii | reverse complement strand
TTTCTTTATTAGCTTTTGCCACCACAACCATAAAGTTTTGCAATAACTGAAAGTGAAGTTAATTGAGAGAGAGAGAGAGAGAGAGAGAGAGAGAGAGAGAGAGAGAGAGAGAGAGAGAGATTTCTTTATTAGCTTTGCCACAAACCATAAAGTTTTGCAATAACTGAAGGTGAAGTTAATTGAGAGAGAGAGAGAGAGAGAGAGAGAGAGAGAGAGAGAGAGAGAGAGAGGAGGTTTTTCCTATGACTAGGAATGAAAATAACAGAGAGAGAGAGAGAGAGAGAGAGAGAGAGAGAGAGAGGTTTTTCCTATGACTAGGAATGAAAATAGAGAGAGAGAGAGAGAGAGAGAGAGAGAGAGAGAGAGAGAGAGAGAGAGAGAGAGAGAGATATTCTTTATTAGCTTTTGCCACCACAACCATAAAGTTTTGCAATAACTGAAGGTGAAGTTAATTGAAGAGAGAGAGAGAGAGAGAGAGAGAGAGAGAGAGAGAGAGAGAGAGAGAGGTTTTTCCCTATGACTAGGAATGAAAATAACAGAGAGAGAGAGAGAGAGAGAGAGAGAGAGAGAGAGAGAGAGAGAGAGAGAGAGAGAGAGAGAGAGAGAGATATTTCTTTATTAGCTTTTGCCACCACAACCATAAAGTTTTGCAATAACTGAAAGTGAAGTTAATTGAGAGAGAGAGAGAGAGAGAGAGAGAGAGAGAGAGAGAGAGAGAGAGAGAGAGAGAGATTTCTTTATTAGCTTTTAGCCACCACAACCATAAAGTTTTGCAATAACTGAAAGTGAAGTTAACTGAGAGAGAGAGAGAGAGAGAGAGAGAGAGAGAGAGAGAGAGAGAGAGAGAGAGAGAGAGAGAGAGATATTTCTTTATTAGCTTTTGCCACCACAACCATAAAGTTTTGCAATAACTGAAGGTGAAGTTAATTGAATTGAGAGAGAGAGAGAGAGAGAGAGAGAGAGAGAGAGAGAGAGAGAGAGAGAGGTTTTTCCCTATGACTAGGAATGAAAATAACAGAGAGAGAGAGAGAGAGATTGAGAGAGAGAGAGAGAGAGGTTTTTCCCTATGACTAGGAATGAAAATAACAGAGAGAGAGAGAGAGAGAGAGAGAGAGAGAGAGAGAGAGAGAGAGAGAGAGAGAGAGAGAGAGATATTTCTTTATTAGCTTTTACCACCACAACCATAAAGTTTTGCAATAACTGAAGGTGAAGTTAATTGAGAGAGAGAGAGAGAGAGAGAGAGAGAGAGAGAGAGAGAGAGAGAGAGAGAGAGGTTTTTTCCCTATGACTAGGAATGAAAATAACAGAGAGAGAGAGAGAGAGAGAGAGAGAGAGAGAGAGAGAGAGAGAGAGAGAGAGAGAGAGAGAGATTTCTTTATTAGCTTTTGCCACCACAACCATAAAGTTTTGCAATAACTGAAGGTGAAGTTAATTGAGAGAGAGAGAGAGAGAGACCTTACAGACCTTACAGACCTTACAATTCGTTCGGGTTGCCCCAGGTCCCTCAGTGTGAGGCACCTTTGATGTCTACCAGAGAGTTGCTAACGCATCTTCCGGTATATTTTGCATCTTCCAGTCTTGGATGGTCTGGGATGCATCTTAGATATTTGTCGAGCTTATTCTTAAACACATCTACGCTCACTCCTGTTATGTTCCTCAGATGAGCTGGTAGCGCATTGAATAGACGCTGCATTATCGATGCTGGTGCGTGGTGGATTAATGTCCTGTGTGCTTTCCTTAATTTTCCTGGTATAGTTTTTGGCACTATTAATCTACCTCTGCTTGCTCTTTTTGATAATTTTAGTTCCATGATGTTTTCAGTAATTCCTTCTATCTGTTTCCATGCTTGAATTACCATGTAACGTTCTCTTCTCCTTTCAAGACTATATAAATTTAAGAATTGTAGTCTTTCCCAGTAGTCAAGGTCCTTAACTTCTTCTATTCTAGCTGTAAATGACCTTTGTACACTCTCTATTTGTGCAATATCCTTTTGGTAGTGTGGGTACCATATTATATTGCAATATTCAAATGGACTACGTACGTACGTTTTATAAAGCATAATCATGTGTTCAGCTTTTCTAGTTTTGAAGTGCCGGAACAACATTCCCATTTTTGCTTTGCATTTTGCCAATAGAATTGCTATTTGATCATTGCATAACATATTCCTATTCAACATCACACCAAGGTCTTTAACTGCTTCCTTGTTTGTGATTGTCTCATTATTAGGTCCTTTATATGCATATAGCATTCCTACTTTATCACCATAGTTCATTGATTCAAATTTATCAGAGTTAAATACCATCCTATTTATCTCTGCCCATTTATATATTTTGTTTAGGTCTCTTTGTAGCGAGTTCCTATCTTCATCACAAGCAATTTCTCTACTTATTCTTGTGTCATCTGCGAAAACTTCTTACTACTGAGTCCTTAACATTACTGTCTATGTCTGCAATCATAATCACAAACAGCAATGCAGCTAACACCGTACCCTGTGGTACACGGATATTACCGTAGCTTCATCCGATTTCTCATCGTTTGCAATCACTATCTGTTTTCTATTTTGCAAAAATTCTTTTATCCATCTTCCTACTTTGTCAACAATGTTATGTTTTCTAATTTTTTTCGCTAATATATTATGATCTACCTTGTCAAAAGCTTTTGCAAAGTCTAGGTAAACCACATCTGTATCTTTTTCATTTATCATATTTTTATATATGCTTTCATGATGGACTAACAGTTGGGTTTGTGTACTTTTTCGGGTACAAAACCATGTTGTCCTATATTGAACAATCTATTTTTCATTAAATGTTTCATTATATTTTTTTCATTACCCTTTCATATACTTTCATAATATGAGATGTCAGACTCACAGGCCTATAATTACTTGCCTCTAGTCTTGAACCACTTTTGAAAGTAGGAGTAATATATGCTAATTTATGCTCATCATAAATCTTGCCTGTATCTATACTTTGCCTTAATAATATTGCTAGCGGCTTTGCGATTGAATGAACCACTTTCTTTAACAATATGGCAGGTACTCCATCTGGTCCTGCTGCTGATCCATTTTTAATTTCATTAATAGCCTGCACAATATCGGCTTCTGTAATATCTATATCTGATAAGTATTCAGTATTTTCATCTCTTATTTCTGTATCATTATCTTCATTGTCAATTCTAGGTGTAAATTCACTCTTATATCTTTCTGCTAATATGTTACATATTTCCTTTTTTTCATTCGTTAATCGCCCTTCAATTCTTAGAGGGCCTATTTCTACTCTTATTTTATTCATCTTTTTGCATATGAATAAAAAATTTTAGGTTTTGCTTGATATTTTGTAGTGTCATTTCTTCTAGGTTCCATTTTTCATTTTCTTTTGATTGTATAATCTTTTGTTCTGCATTTTCTATCTTACTTTTTAGTTCCATCACTTTCCATGCATTCTTTTCTTTTGCAAGAGCTTTTTCCACTTTCTAATTTTCTGGAACAAGATCCTTCTGTCTCTTGGAATTCGTGACTGATGCTTACTTTTTTCTTCGGTATATATTTTCCACTATTTCCTCTAATATTTTATATAATATATCGGTATTTACCTGTATATCATCACTTACAAATATGTTTTCCCATTCTTTGTTTAATTCTTCATTTATTTTTGACCAATTTATATTCTTACTATAGAAATTGTATTTTCCATATCCTTCCCATTTTTTCGTCTCTTGCTTTTCTTTGTTTTCGTATGTTCTGGAACGGACTGTTAGTTCTATGACATTATGGTCCGAAATACTCGTGTTATATACTATTATTTCTTTAACATAGTTCACCTCATTCACAAATACTAGGTCTAAAATATTATCCTTTCTTGTTGGTAGGTGATTTATTTGCTGAATGTTATGTTCTAGTAGCATATCTAATAGCTTTTCAAATTGCCTCTTATCTTCTGCACTACTATTGCTCTCTTTTTATATGTATAAATACAACCACAGTCTCCTATTCGTTCTTTCCATTCTACAAAAGGAAAGTTAAAGTCTCCGTTAGGAGTATAGTCAGTCCTTGTGATTTCTACATATTTCATCCAGTTTTTCAATTATTATGTCAAACTCTTTAGTATTAGGGGGTCTATATATTACAATGTTCACTAATTTTTCAGATTCAAATTCTACCGCTATTAATTCACATTCTGTGTTACTATATTTCTCACAGATTTTTCCTTGATTGGCATCTCTCCCATATATCGCGGTTCCCCTTGATTTCTATTTTTCTATCTGATCTATAAGTTTGGAAACCCTTTATCTGGTCATCATTACCAGTCTCTTGGGAATACCAGGTTTCACTTATATTCAATATTTCTATTTTTTCATTTTGGGTTAGTTCTTCTAAGAACTCTATCTTTCTTTTGAGTTACTCGAAACTAAACCCTGCGCGTTCATCACTATGATTGTTTGCATATTATCTCCATTATCTAATATGGGTAATAATAAGGATTTTCCCATGTCTCTTTCCTGTTCTGATATGTTGATCTTTTTTTCATTTCCAGAAATTCGTACATTAAAAAATCCAACTTTTCCATTATATTTGTTCTTCCAGCTTCATATTTATTCACTTTGTGCATAAACCTGCACTTATCTCCATATCTGCACCATCCCTTGCATCATAGATACATTGCTTGTTCCTTGTGCTATATCTAGGTGCTGATGGCTCATATCGTGGTGCTGACTTTTCATAATGTGTTGTTTGCTTGCTTTTTGCCTTCATCACATGATCTTTGTTCTTTTCTTTATTTGTTTCATTTTTTCCTTGGTTTTTATATGTATTTGATTTTTGATTTTGATTTTGGTCTTTCATGGCTACAGGATGCATGTACCTACATTTCTTATTAAACCTACATCCATTTCCTTCTTTCCAGTTTCTACATATTTTGGATGTAGATCTCTGCATTCCTCTTCATAGCCATCTAGATATGCACATTTGCCATAGATCTCATAATTGTGACATATCTTGGGATGTTTGTAATAACATCTTTCACCAAACCTGCAATTCCCTCTTTTCAAAAGGGTGCATACTGTGTCTTTCTTTTCTTTTCTTTTTCTTGTTCATTCCCCTCAGTATGGAGATCCAGGTACAACCTCTTTGGGATTTTATTTTGATTTATCAGGTCATAATTTATTTCTTCATATGTATGTTGCTGTATTGCCTCATATGTAGAATCTATGAGTTTCTCTGCATCCATACTATTATCCTGTTCTTTGTTTTTCATTAATCTTTTCTCTCTCTTCAGTCTTATTTTCTTCTATTTTCCTCTTCTTCCTCTTCTTCATCTTCTTCATCTTCTTCATCCTCCACAATCTGTACATTAAGTCTTGATTTAATGACCTTGTCTATCCATACTAGACATGTTGAGCAAAAATATTTTTGTGTCCTTATTTCTATTTTTGCTCAACTTCAGCACATGACGGGTGTGTCGATGCACGTGGCAAAATTTTAGCATTTCCTAATCAGGTTTTGTGGATTTACAATGCTATACCACACTCTACATAGTTTACATGCTTTAGGCATCCGTTTGCCTATTGCATCAATCAATATATTCACTAATTCCACCTTACTTATTTTCTTTGATGGAATGTGTTGATTTTTGTAGATTTTCTTTATAAGTCTTTTGATAACTTGAACTTTCATAGGTATCTCTTCTATTATTTTCATTATATTTTCTACAGATTTGCTCCAGCTTGAAGGATCGTATCCTTTCAATATGTCTGTGAATGATTTCACATCTTTTGGTCAATGCTGCAATTAATCTCCATGATCAGCAAACCAAGTTCCCTTCCTGCCAATTCATCGTATTGAATATCACCGATGCAAGCTAGATTTCTCCACCTTTTGCCACTGTTGGCTGATTCCTCCATGATTTTCTGATTTTATTAATTCACTCGTAGACAACTTATTAGACGGTTTTTCGCTCTAATCTGATATTAAGCTAATCACCGATAGTTCACGAACACTTTTAGCTATATTTCATTCGCTAATTGTATGTAAGACGCGTATTATCGGGTAGATTATCCAGACCATGAACGATTCGTCTCACCAAGAGAGGTTTTTCCCTATGACTAGGAATGAAAATAACAGAGAAGAGAGAGAGAGAGAGAGAGAGAGAGAGAGAGAGAGAGAGAGAGAGAGAGAGATTTCTTTATTAGCTTTTGCCACCACAACCATAAAGTTTTGCAATAACTGAAAGTGAAGTTAATTGAGAGAGAGAGAGAGAGAGAGAGAGAGAGAATAGAGAGAGAGAGAGGAGAGAGAGAGAGAGAGAGAGAGACCATTCTGAGAGAGAGAGAGATTCAATGAAAACAATGACTTAAATCACTATTAAGTTAAAGAACCTATGGTTATTGGTAAAGTTGAAAATGATGATTGTAGTTACTAAAATAATCTCTCTCTCTCTCTCTCTCTGGGCTCTCTCTTTCTCTCTCTCTCTCTTTGTCTCTCTCTCTCTGTCTTTGAATGTTTCACAAAAATAAAAAAATAGGAAACAAAAAATAATGACAAAATAACTAATAAAAACAATTGATCTTCGAGGCCTACCAACTCTCTCTCTCTCTCTCTCTCTCTCTCTGCCCGTTTATTTATACACCCTGATTAAACGCTGACTAGAGTAATTACATTATTAACCAATATTATGATAATAGCTATTTTTTAGGATAATGTCAATCTCCCTTCAGCCATAAACTTTGCTCATTTCCACATTAAAAAAACATCATGAGAGACACTTGTTTGTTTGTTTCTGTTGCCTTACAACAGGATTGATTCCACACGCACATGGATATACATATATATATACATATGTATATATATACATAAATATATAAATAATATACATATACAGTATATATGTATATATATTACCTATATATGTACTGTACATATATACGTACATATATATATGTATATATATACAGTATATATATACTTTAAAAAACAAGCAACTACAGTATATAAAATAAAATAATTACCTGCACTTGAAAGATGCATCCTCAGCACAAAACTGAATTGCCAAGTCGCATATATATACATATATACATATGCACTCTCAGGACATTATTTTCCTCTCCACGCAGTCTTTCTATCAACTTTCTGCGCCATTTCTCTCCTAGTTCCTCCGTTATTCCCATTTCCCTACCCGCCCCCACCCCCGCCATTACAATAAAAAGGTCCGATATTGTTGGGTCTCCTCTTCTCTATGGTAATTCTCAAGGTAGTTTAGTTTAAAATCACTTGAGAGAATCAAAACTTTCAATCTCAGAAGGCATTTTCAGCCAATTTCTCTCTCTCTCTCTCTCTCTATTTTTAACGTACTTTAATAAACTGAGAGATGATACTGGTAAAATGTGTGATAAAAAAAGGCAAATAAAAAAAAAAAAAAAGACCTTTCAAAGGAATTATGAAGCCAGGGGTAGAAGTAAAAATAAATAGTCTTCATTCACACGCCAGAAGGAGCTATAATTCAGACC
>NC_089792.1:2939723-2947223 GCF_040412425.1 Macrobrachium rosenbergii | reverse complement strand
ATTCCTCTGGGACTCCAGATAAAAATTTATTCCTCTGGGACTCCAGATAAAAATTTATTCCTCTGGGACTCAGATAAAAATTTATTCCTCTGGGACTCCAGATAAAAATTTATTCCTCTGGGACTTAGATAAAAATTTATTCCTCTGGGACTCAGATAAAAATTTATTCCTCTGGGACTCAGATAAAAATTTATTCCTCTGGGACTCCAGATAAAAATTTATTCCTCTGGGACTTCAGATAAAAATTTATTCCACTGGGACTTCAGATAAAAATTTATTCCTCTGGGACTTCAGATAAAAATTTATTCCTCTGGGACTTCAGATAAAAATTTTATTCCTCTGGGACTTCAGATAAAAATTTATTCCTCTGGGACTTCAGATAAAAATTTATTCCTCTGGGACTTCAGATAAAAATTTATTCCTCTGGGACTTCAGATAAAAATTTATTCCTCTGGGACTTCAGATAAAAATTTATTCCTCTGGGACTTCAGATAAAAATTTATTCCTCTGGGACTTCAGATAAAAATTTATTCCTCTGGGACTTCAGATAAAAATTTATTCCTCTGGGACTTCAGATTTAAACTTTATTCTTGTGTGACTTCCACTTTCTCATTCAGGATTTCCCTATTAATGAAACAATTTAAAAACATTAGATTTCATTCTCTCTGCATTTCTATCTAATATAATGGAGAGAGAGAGAGAGAGAGAGAGAGAGAGAGAGAGAGAGAGAGAGAGAGAGAGAGAAAGGCTATTCAGATCGAACTCTGCTATTCAAAACGTCTTCAACGCTTAACTTTGGCCTTGTTGTGTCAATATAATCCGCTGTAACATTAAGTTGTAAGAAGGGTTGTTAAGTAAGGTGTAAGTTCGGATCGTGGGGAAAACTGTAGGCACTTAGAATCCATCAACTTGAGCAACTACGTATCATACTATGCATATTGGTAAACTTCTAAGTTTGAAGCAGGCTCCATTAAGATACTCGTAATGATAGTAAATACACGTAATGATAGTAAGATATACAACTAAGAATGGGTAAGTCTGACGCCCCATTAGGCTACAAGAGCATCCAGAAACGGCTGGCTGACATTTTGACTGAAAGCCGCTTTTCTATTCTAGTCAGGTCTTATTTTGATACGACCACAAAACAGTGATCAGATAAAAAGCCTAATTATTATTATTATTATTATTATTATTATTATTATTATTATTGCACTGGATTTATTTAACGATTTCTTATAAAGAAATGAAGGGAAGGTAGCAAAGGTAGATCTTACAGTTCATAAAAGTATGGGATAAATAACGAATATTTTTGCGAAATAACCAAAATAAAAAAGAAATCTACGAAGCCAGATCTCACGTCCACAAAAATATGGAATAAATAACGGATATTTTTGCAAAATAGCAAAAATAAAAAGAAAAGAAAACTGACAAATCTACGACGCCATAGTGATCTCTTCACTGTCACCAAAAAAACATTTCTCTACTCAAAGATACACTCTCAATTTGTGCCACAACACTCGTATCGGCAGTCGGCAGTATCCCCCTCCCCTCTTCCTCCTCCTCCTGACGCCCCCATCTCTCCTACCTGGGAACCCGGGCGATTCTAATTCCAATCAAAGGGCCTTTCAGACAGATTAAAAATCTGCCGCTTATTGATAAAGTTTGGGTCCCGTTTAATGCTCTCTGCCCTCTTCCCCCCTCCAAAACAACCCCAACAACTCCCCACGGGGGAAGAGGTGCAAGGGATTAAAAAAAAAAAAAAAAAAAAAGACAAGCCGCTTACAAAGACACATGAAACGCCATTTTGTACAAAAAAAATTGTAAGTTGAAAAATTTTCCTACGGATGGAAATATTAAAGGAGGGAAGAGGTGCAAAGGGATTTCTAAAGAGAGAGAGAGAGAGAGAGAGAGAGAGAGAGAGAGAGAGAGAGAGAGAGAGAGAGAGAGAGAGAGAGTCTAAAAAACAATTCCTTAAAAAAAAAAAAAAAAGACAATCCGCTTACAAGCAGAGACGTGAAGCACCGTTTTGCAAAAATAAAAAATTGTAAGTTGAAAAAAATTCTCCTACAGATGAAAATATTAAAGGTTCTGACTTTGATTTCGTAATAGAACAATTCAAAGGTATTTATTTGTTTATTGAGGGCAATAAAGAAGAATTTCTAAGAGTAGTACAAACAAACACGTGAAATTCCGTTGTAAAAAAAAAAAAGAAGTTGAATAAAAAAAACCGCTCTACTCGAAAAATAATGTAAAGTACACTATTTACTTATTTATTTTTACTTGTAATGATTTATTTAGTTTTTCTTTTTATACTTACTTAATGTAACCACTTGAAATCTACATCTCAAACGCCCATTCACAAACCAAATCCATTGAGAAATGCATGCGCACGACTGCACACACACACACACACATACACGCGCGCGCACACGCCGCCGCTTACATAAACAAAAACAAGAGGGCGTAACCTAACATAAATAACGAAATTCAGGGGCGTGGGCGTGAGGCCTCTCGCCCGTCAAGCCTTTAAATAAACTGGATTTCGTTATGTGACCTCGTTAAATTTCTGCTCAGATGCTTTCAAGCACTCCAGAAGTGGAAAGGGTTTTTCAAATTCATAGAACGGGATCTACAAACATAGCTCTCTCTCTCTCTCTCTCTCTCTCTCTCTCTCTCTCTCTCTCTCTCTCTCTCTCTCTCTCTCTTTTAAACTTGTATGAAATGGTTTCCGTCTATCTTTCTCTCCGTCTATATGAATTTTATCTCGTGTTTTCAGAACTACAGTAAATGATATCACTCTCTCTCTCTCCCTCTCTAACTTCTATGAGATGATCCCCATCTATCTCTCTCTCAGTCTACAGATTCAAAACTCCGTTTTTAGAACTAAATGATACAATTTTCTTCTCTCTCAGGTTCCGGTCAATCTCATTCTCAGTTTGTATATTTTTATCTACTGTCATTCCTAAATGGTATGAATCCATTATTCCTCTCTCTCTCTCTCTCTCTCTCTCTCTCTCTCTCTCTCTCTCTCTCTCTCTCTCTCTCTCTCTCTCTCTGTTATAATGTATCTTTTACTCAGTTTTCACATTTTTCTCCTGTTTTGTTACTTAAATGATACAGTTCTATTATCTCTCTCTCTCTCTCTCTCTCTCTCTCTCTCTCTCTCTCTCTCACAGAGGAGGTAAAAAAAAATCCAACATCCGGAAACAATGCCTCGATCTAATGTAAACAAATGGAAAATGACAAAAAATAAACTTTACTTCGACAACCAACATAATATTATAAATCTCCATTGTTTAAATACGTTTTTTATCTATTTGTTAACCTATTAATGCATCTGTTCTTTTAAGAAGGGAGATCTCTTCTTTCTGTATTTCCCTTTGCCTCCTCTTACTTCTTCCTAATGAGCATCATAATATTCTTTGGAAGTTTGATTTCAAGTCATTGGCCCCTGTGTGGGCTTTTTCCATACGAACAGGGTTCATCTTCTTTATAGTAATAAATAATAATAATAATATTCTTTGGAAGCTTGAATTTCATGTCTATGGCCCCTGTGGTGGGCTTGTTCCATAGGAATAGGGTTCATCTTCTAAATAATAATAAAAATAATAATTATAATAATAATAACTTAAATGCTTTCTGAAGATCCCGAGTACCAGCGATCTTTTGATATCTTAACCTCTGGCCGTTGACAAGGGAGCCTGGGTCAAAGTTCAATGACGCCCCCCCCTCCCCCCGGCTCCAGCATTCTTCGGGGTGACGGAATCTACTTTCGGCTCAAAGGGCGACACTTGCTTTGTGAAGGGATGGGAAGGGAATTAAGCCTTGCTCTCTCGTCCATCGAGGATGCGAGGAGGAATTAAGTGCAAACAAAGAGGTGGACCTTTATGAAGTAACTTTTTTTTTTTTTTAAATCTGGGAAAATGTTGCTTGTGCGTGTCAGTATACATGTAGGCTACGTACATAAACACATAAGGATATATTTGTATATA
Source organism: Macrobrachium rosenbergii (assembly GCF_040412425.1). NCBI lineage: Eukaryota > Metazoa > Arthropoda > Malacostraca > Decapoda > Palaemonidae > Macrobrachium > Macrobrachium rosenbergii. Next base: position 2,943,231 of record NC_089792.1, on the reverse strand, counting down.
TGTATGTATGGATATGTATATATATATATATATATATATATATATATATATATATATATATCATATATCATATATATAAGTATCTATGTATATATGTATGAATGTGTGTGTAATGTATACAGTATATATATATATATGACTATTTATCACATCACCGTGATTCATATACAATCAGAAAGCTACAAACGTCCTTTAATATCAATTCACTCTACCTCGGAAATAATATATTTTCATATATGTTACCGAAGGAATTTTTAGTTGATAATAAGTCCACCGTCCCGTGGGGTCGAACCAGCGACGGACGAGGAATCAGGACTACAGTGACGCACTAACGAAATCGGCCACAAAGAGGTATAAGTGAATAACATCTCCCATCAACTCACCCGTCGAACTCAGGTGTTTTTGCGTTTGGAGACGATATCCACCCACCTCTGCCATGTTAACCGTGTAGTGCGTTTGTCACGTAGCCATATTATGACTATTTATCACTTCACCGTGATTCATATACAATCAGAAAGCTACAAACGTCCTTTAATATCCAATTCACTCTACCTCGGAAATAATATATTTTCATATATGTTACCGAAGGGGAATTTTTTAGTTGATAATAAGTCCGTCCCGTGGGGTCGAACCAGCGACGGACGAGGAATCAGGACTACAGTGGCGCACTAACGAAATCGGCCACAAGAGAGTAATAAGTGAATAACATCTCCCATCAACTCACCCGTCGAACTCAGGTGTTTTGCGTTTGGAGGCGATATCCACCCACCTCTGCCATGTTGACCGTGTAGTCGTTTGTCGCGTGGTAGCCATATTATGATTATTTATCACATCACCGTGATTCATATACAATCAGAAAGCTACAAACGTCCTTTAATATCCAATTCACTCTACCTCTGAAATAATATATTTTCATATATGTTACGAAGGGAATTTTTAGTTGATAATAAGTCCACCGTCCGTGAAGGGTCGAACCAGCGACGGACGAGGAATCAGGACTACAGTGACGCACTAACGAAATCGGCCACAAGAGAGGTATAAGTGAATAACATCTCCCATCAACTCACCCGTCGAACTCAGGTGTTTCGTTTTGGAGGCGATATCCACCCACCTCTGCCATGTTGACGTGTAGTCGTTTGTGTACGTAGCCATATATGACTATTTATCCACATCACCGTGATTCATATACAATCAGAAAGCTACAAACGTCCTTTAATATCAATTCACTCTACCTCAGAAATAATATATTTTCATATATGTTACGAAGGGGAATTTTTAGTTGTTAATAAGTCCACCGTCCACGTGGGTCGCACCAGCGACGGACGAGGAATCAAGACTACAGTGATGGCACTAACGAAATCGGCCACAAGAGGTATAAGTGAATAACATCTCCCATCAACTCACCGTCGAACTCAGGTGTTTTGCGTTTGGAGGCGATATCCACCCACCTCTGCCATGTTGACCGTGTAGTCGTTTGTATGCGTAGCCATATGACTATTTATCACATCACAGTGATTCATATACAATCAGAAAGCTACAAACGTCCTTTAATATCCAATTCACTCTACCTCGGAAATAATATATTTTCATATATGTTACGAAGGGGAATTTTTAGTTGATAATAAGTCCACCGTCAAGTGGATATCGCCTCCAAAACGCAAAACACCTGAGTTCGGACGGGTGAGTTGATGGGAGATGTTATTCACTTATACCTCTCTCTTGTGGCGATTTCGTTAGTGCGTCACTGTAGTCCTGATTCTCGTCCGTCGCTGGTTCGACCACGGGACCTTGGACTTATTATCAACTAAAATTCCCTTCGGTAACATATATGAAAATATATTATTTCCAGGTAGAGTGAATTGGATATTAAAGGACGTTTGTAGCTTTCTGATTGTATATGAATCACGGTGATGTGATAAATAGTCATAATATGGCTACGCAAACAAACGCACTACACGGTCAACATGGCAGAGGTGGGTGGATATTGTCTCCAAACGCAAAACACCTGAGTTCGACGGGTGAGTTGATGGGAGATGTTATTCACTTATACCTCTCTTGTGGCCGATTTCGTTAGTGCGTCACTGTAGTCCTGATTCCTCGTCTATCGCTGGTTCGACTCCCACGGACGGTGGACTTATTATCAACTAAAAATTCCACTGCAACATATATGAAAATATATTATTTCGAGGTAGAGTGAATTGATATTAAAGGACGTCTGTAGCTTTCTGATTGTATATGAATCATGGTGATGTGATAAATAGTCATAATATGGCTACACGTATGCAAATGCACTACACGGTCAACATGGCAGAGGTGGGTGAATATCGTCTCCAAAATGCAAAAACACCTGAGTTCGACGGTGGAGTTGATGGGAGATGTTATTCATTTATACCTCTCTTGTGGCCGATTTAGTGCGCCATAGTCCTGATTCTCGTCCAAAGCTGGTGCGACCACGGGACGGTGGACTTATTATCAACTAAAATTCCCTTCGGTAACATATATGAAAATATATTATTTCCGAGGTAGAGTGAATTGGATATTAAAGGACGTTTGTAGCTTTCTGATTGTATATGAATCACGGTGATGTGATAAATAGTCATAATATGGCTACGTCGACAAACGCACTACACGTCAACATGGCAGAGGTGGGTGGATATCGTCTCCAAACGCAAAACACCTGAGTTCAACGGGTGAGTTGATGGAGATGTTATTCACTATACCTCTCTTGTATACCGATTTCGTTAATGAACGCCACTGTAGTCCTGATTCCTCGTCGTCGCTGGTTTTACTTTCCACGGACGGTGGACTTATTATCAACTAAAAATTCCCTTCGGTAACATATATGAAAATATATTATTTCGAGGTAGAGTGAATGGATATTAAAGGACGTCTGTAGCTTTCTGATTGTATATGAATCACGGTGATGTGATAAATAGTCATAATATGGCTCGCGATGCATTTTAACGCACTACACGGTCAACATGGCAGAGGTGGGTGGATATCGTCTCCAAATGCAAAACACCTGAGTTCGACGGGCGAGTTGATGGGAGATGTTATTCATTTATACCTCTCTTGTGGCCGACCTTATTCTAGTGCGTCACTGTAGTCCTGATTCCTCGTCCGTGCTGGTTCGATGGGACGGTGGACTTATTATCAACTAAAAAATTCCCATTCGGTAACATATATAAAAATATATTATTTCCGAGGTAGAGTGAATTGGATATTAAAGGACGTTTTGTAGCTTTCTGATTGTATATGAATCATGGTGATGTGATAAATAGTCATAATATGGCTCGTGCGACAAACGCACTACGGTCAACATGGCAGAGGTGGGTGGATATCGTCTCCAAGCGCAAAAATACCTGAGTTCGACGGGTGAGTTGATGGGAGATGTTATTCACTTATACCTCTCTTGTGGCGATTTATGATGCGTCACTGTAGTCCTGATTCCTCGTCCGTCACTGGTTCGACCCCACGGGACGGTGGACTTATTATCAACTAAAAATTC
>NC_089792.1:2924723-2934723 GCF_040412425.1 Macrobrachium rosenbergii | reverse complement strand
GTATAAATAAATATATTTTTAAGATTACAATAGTAATCTGTTTTGGAAATCATAACAGCTACAACAACAACAACAACAACAAGGACATAAAGTAATCTGCATTCACTCAATTTGCTATGGCCGCCACAATCGTTCGAAACCAGAAAATAGGGTACAAGACAATTTATTTCCCGCATCTAGCTGGCGTATAAATAAACCATCTGTAGTCAATATCATGTTGAAATGATGTAGCATACAATAATATGAAGCCATAAATTTATATTAGTTTTTTTTTCCTCAGTACAATTCAAACTGCCAACAGAGCAGGCCTGACTTATAATTAATTTCAATCAATGGACCAATGTACATTTGTAATTTGCATATGAATACCCAAATGAAAGTTTCTTTTCTATTCTAACTCTAGTTCTCTCTCTCTCTCATGAAATACTTGCTCAAACGTGTTTGAGAGAGAGAGAGAAAAGAGAGAGAGAGAGAGAGAGAGAGAGAGAGAGAGAGAGAAGAGAGAGGTTAGATCCTGTGTTACATTTATAACTCAACTCCAAAGTGATTTATGTTAATATAAATTGTGCCCCATAATTCTTAAAGATGTTTCTGCTCTGAACTTCAGAGAATCTGAAGAGAGAGAGAGAGAGAGAGAGAGAGAGAGAGAGAGAGAGAGAGAGCTCAGTGTGGGGTAGCTCCTGTGTTACATTTATAACTCAACTCCAAAGTGACTTATGTTAATATAAATTGTGCTGCCCATATTAATTCTTAATAGATGTCCCTGCTCTGAACTTCAAGAGAGTCCATACAAGAAGAGATGCATATTATTTAGGTTTGAAAACAGAGAAAAAAAAAAAATTATACAAACAGAAATATAGATGAAAACATCTCGTATCGGTAGAGAGAAGAGAGAGAGAGAGAGAGAGAGAGAGAGAGAGAGAGAGAGAAAAACTCTGTCTGCCATCTAATTAGCCCACACAGGAACCAAGTGACTGTGTTCCCAGACTCTCCATAATCGTGAAGTTTCGGAGATTAAGTGAATGGGTTTAAACACGCCAGTGGTAATCGAAAGTGGGATAGCAAAATGAGCCGCGACCCATGAAACTTTAACCACGGCCCTGTGGTGGCTTGCTACATCGTTGCCAGAAGCACGATTATGGCTAATTTTTAAGCCCATAAAATAAAAACTACTGAAGCTTGGGGATGCAATTTGGTACGTTTGATGACTGAAGGGTGAATGATCAACATAGCAATTTGCAGCCCTCTAGCCTCAGTAGTTTTAAGATCTGAGGGTGGACAGAAAAGTGCAGACAGAATAAAGACAAAGAGGTACAATAGTTTTTTTTTGCAGAAAACTAAAAAGTAGCATCAAAAGTTAATTATCAACTGATTCCTTAAAAACAATTAGAAACCTTTCAGTTATCACCCTTTATTTTCTCTCCTTATTTTACCCTTGATTACCAGTTGAAATGTTTTATCAATTTATTTTTCCTTTTTGAAATTGATATACCCTTTCTGAATTTCCCTCTGGTCCTTCTGATGTATCAACATTTAATCGATTACCAAACAGCTTTGGTGTTTGTATTTAGTTGCCAATGTTTGGTTTTAAACTGTTCCATACAGAAAACGTGCATTCAATTTTTGAATTTTGGCAATATAATAATGAACATTGCACTCTTGATATTTTGATAGCTATTCTTCTTTGTTTATTATTCAGAATGAATCCCCTTAATTTGGAGCAAGTTCCATAAAAGGGACCATTGACTGAATAATAATAAAAGAATAATAATAATATTATTATTATTATTATTATTATTTATTAAAAGGATTATTATGCGAATTTATCTTATATAGTGTCTTTTCTATCTTCCTTATGATTCGCTTTTCAGGCTCAGCGATGTTAGTCAGCAACTGGCCGATATTCATGTTGGAAAAGGATAGTGTGCGGAATATGGGAAGTCTTTTATTAAAATATCCAATCAGAAATCGTTCGTCTGGATTCAGGTTCTATTTTAGGTACCGTCGACATGTTTCGACCAGCTCGTTGGTCATCCTCTGGACGTGGTTGCAGAAGGTCTGAAGAAACGAGGTGCTCGGGTTGGGTCTTTATAAGGGGTCTATAAATCGGTGCTGAATTATGATTGGCTAATACAGGGCATCCACCCTCAGGCGAACACCTATTTTAATAAGGTCGATGTGCAAGTCACCTCGTTTCTTGCAGACCTTCTGCAACCACGTCCAGAGGATGACCAACGAGCTGGTCGAAACATGTCGACGGTACCTAAAATAGAACCTGAATCCAGACGAACGGTTTCTGATTGGATTTTTTAATAAAAGACTTCCCATATTCCGCACACTATCCTTTTCCAACATGAATATCGGCCAGTTGCTGACTAACATCGCTGAGCCTGAAAAGCGAATCATAAGGAAGATAGAAAAGACACACTAAGATAAATTCGCATAATACAGCCATCCTTTTAATAATAATAATAATAATAATAATAATAATAATAAATAATAATAATAATAATAATTTAAAAATTGCATGGAAACTATCCCTCGTAATTCTGGCAGATGTCACGGAGGAAATCAATATTTGAACTGAAAAAATCAAGAGGTAACAAATTAACATCATCCAGCTAATACGTCAAACTGTCAAGAGATTTGTCAATATTTACCTCAGGAAAAAAAAATATACCAGTCCCAACAGGAAAATAATTCTTTTCTTTGTGGTAGTTACATTTTAATTCACCGAACCTTCCGATGAACATATGAAAAACTTTGGTTGATTGATTTATGAAGTTTAGCGTGTCAAACAAGTATTCTGGAGCACTTTTAGCCAGCTCAGGACTGTGAAAAGAGGGATATTGGAGTGGCTGGATAGCAAGATGAAGAGATCCAGAAAATAAAGGAAATGAAGTACCTATATACATGTGTATATATATACATGTGTGTATATATATATACATGTGTATATATATATATACATGTGTGTATATATATACATGTGTGTATATATACATGTGTGTATATATACATATGTAATATATATATACATGTGTGTATATATATACATGTGTGTATGTATATATATATATATATATATATATATATATATATATATATATATATATATATATATATATATATATTAACACAATTACTAACAGGACCTCATTCAAACTGAGAGTGACTGTTTGTCTTAGAAAACTTGTAACTTTTTTGAATAAATATCTCCACTAGGTGCCATCCAGTTTGAATGAGGTCCTATAAGTAATTCTACTAATGCACAGAACAATTGTGCATGTGATATAGTTAATATATATATACTGTATATTTATATTTATGTATATATATACACATATATACAGAATATATATGTGTATATATATATATATATATATATATATATATATATATACATATACATATATTTATATGAGAAAATCCCACATTTGCTCTAATTAGCAGTAGTTACAGAAGTTGGGGAGCAAGAAGGAAAAACAGATCTTTGAGATGTAATCAAACAACTTAAAACCTTCCGAAACATATCGAATATTAAGAATACAAATTTTTATATCACTGTAAAACTGAAGTATCAGCTTTCATCAGAAATTCCCATTTTCTGTTTACCGGAAACGTATAATCTCGTTAAATTTACTTTAGAGCATGACTGTACAGTGCAAATTGTATCTTATATGTTAAATCTGCAAAACTAAAACGTTTAGATACTTAATATAACACAGTATAAGTACGAAGTAACTCGACTATCTCAGATGGTTTCGTTCATAGAGATCTAAAGCATATTGAATTGAATTGCATATAAATTTAAGCCAGAGGCCCGATTTCGACTCTCCGGCCGGCCAATGAAGAATTAGAGGAATTTATTTCTGGTGATAGAATTCATTTCTCAGTATAATGTGGTTCCGGATTCACAATAAGCTGTAGGTCCCGTTGCTAGGTAACCAATTGGTTCTTAGCCACAAAATAAGTCTACAATCCTTCGGGCCAGCCCTCTCTACGAGCTGTTAATCAAGCTCAGTGGTCTGGATTAAACTGAGGTATACTAACTTAAGCCAAAGGCCAAGCACTGGGACTAATGAGGTCACTCAGCGCTGAAAGGGAAATTGACAGTAAAAGGTTTGAAAGGTGTAACAGGAGGAAAACCTCGTAGTTGCACTATGAATCAATCGTTAGGAGAGGGTGGAGAGTATTATGGAAGAGAATATAAAGGAGGTATAGATAAAATAACGAAAGGGGTCGCAGCTAGGGGCCGAAGGCACGCCGTGAATCAAGTAATGCCTACAGTGCACGCATGAGGTGCACTGACGGCATTAACCCCCAACGGGGTAGAGCATATTTTAGTCTGGATTTATTGCCGTGGTAACCCGTGTCACGACAAATCTTCTAGTTTTTATTCACATACATTTTAACGCTGTCCACATCATCCTACATTTATTCGTCCATTTTCCATATTTCGACTTTCTCCCCTTTATCCACCACTCTATTCAACCTCTCTCCCAACCCTCCACCGATTCCACATCCTCGCAAATATAAAAGAAAAAGGGAATAAAAATTCCAGAATTAGCATCAGATGAAATTTTCAATCAGACTCCTGGAAATCTGCTCTGAGGTCATCAGACCAGAATAGAGACCCACAGTCAAGCGAGGGATTTCTATGGTACGGTCGACTGGACTCCGGTAACTGGGTATAACTTCTCCTGACCCAAGAAGAGAGAGAGAGAGAGAGAGAGAGAGAGAGAGAGAGAGAGAGAGAGAGAGAGAGAGAGAGAGAGAGAGAGAGTTCATACATTCGTTTTCATCTATGAAAGATTGGTAGGCCTCACAAATCTATTTTTTCAATTATTTTCAAATTATTTCTTATTTTCTAATTTTTTTAACTTTTGTGAAACATGGAAAAAAATGACTATTTATAGAGAGAGAGAGAGAGAGAGAGAGAGAGAGAGAGAGAGAGAGAGAGAGAGAGAGAGAGAGAGAAGAGAGAGAGAGGACAAAGGGCTGGACACTAGCTGGGGAAAAACTTATATGATATCTCTTCTCAAAAGGAAACAAAAAAACACTCAAAAAATGCTGACTACTACGCTAGCCAATGATTTTCGAATTTTTTTTTTTTGTAACCTTTAATTCTAGGATTTTCAGGCTTATGAACAGCTTCTTGAGTTACGCAGAAAGTGGTCCTTCTTAATCTTTTTTTATGAAAGAGGCATTCAAAACATTAACACATATGTCAGCGTATATATATACAATCAGTTCTCTCTTATATATATATATATATATATATATATATATATATATATATATATATATATACATATATATATATATATATATATATATATATATATATATATAAGTAATATATAAATAATCATATAAATATTTATATATTTACATATATATAGAGAGATATATATAGATATATACATATATATATACATATATATATATACATATATATATATATATATATATTATATATATGCATCCAGAAGAAATAGATACATGGAAAATTACCAGAAACTGCGTATCAATATGCGGATACAACAGTTTAATATAATTCCGAAAGGAAGTAATTCTGTATCAGAACAAAATTATATCTAATTCCGAGAGTTCAAAAGCCAAATGCATAACTTTTTACAACCGAGATACACTGAGAGTGACTGGAAAAAGTAGCATTATAAAAAAGGTGGAAGATATAAAAATGTCTCCTGATGAGACAATTTTTTTTTTTAAAGAAAATCACGAATAAACAAAAATAAACATTAAATCACTGAAATGAAGTTTCAGTATTTTTTCATAAATGGCTTTTATTCACTCCAAAGCAAATCACGTTTCCGCCCTGATGCTATAAAGTCTATAAACCCATAGAATGCAACACATCTGCCGATATAAATACCAGAAGTAAATCAGAGCTTCAAACTATATTTCCGAGGCCTATCAATCTTTCAGGGATGAAATATGAAAACATCTGTATGAACTCTCTAAAAAATAATATTTTCCGGCGTATGCCAATCTTGCAGAGATGGAAATACCTGCATGAACCTCTCTCTCTCTCTCTCTCTCTCTCTCAAAATAATAAACTTTCGAGACCTACCAATCTTTCAGAGATGGAAATACCTGCATGAGCCTCTCTCTCTCTCTCTTCCATGTTTCACAAAAATAAAAATCTGAAAATAAAAAATAATGAAAAAATAACTAATAAAAACAACTGATCTTCGAGGCCTACCAACTTCTCTCTCTCTCTCACTCTGCTTGAAATGAAACGTCAGCAAGAGTCATCTAATGACAAAAACGTTATTCACATCGACTGACATGACAACCTTTTGACCCGGTAAGTGAAAGAACTCATTTGTGAGTTTTTTTGTCATCATTCAGTGTGGTTTTTATAAAGGTTATTTTCTCTTTTTCTGCTCTTTCTCATTTACTTTACATTCTAATTTGGTTCGGCTTTTTGAAAATTTTTTAGGTGCCGTTTCAATTTTTTTTTTTTTTTTTTACTTTTGTTGAAGGTCTTAAATTCTTATATTCAAATGAGCAAACTGCAACTATAATATATATATATATATATATATATATATATATATATATATATATATATATATATATATATATATATATATATATATATATATATATATATATATATATATATATATATGTAAAGGCCAATTCTGAAACCTTTACTTTATTTAAGTCTCTGTTTTTATGAACAGAGTTTTGATCTCATTATCACGATATTATATGATAAAGTGTAACGTGAGCCTACATCATAAGTTATACCTTTCCCTAAATAAATTCTAAGGACTACTGGAATGAGATACTAAGTACAAAACTAAAACCTTTATTGACAAAAAATAACGAAAATAACTTCTTAAAAATTATGAAGAATGAAAACGAATGATTCATCAAAGAATCAAAAATTCTTCTAAGGAAATAAGATTCCAAAATCACAAACACCCAATTACTTAAGGGAATACAGAAAATAACTCATCTGTCAAAACACAAACAGGTCAATTAATAAAATCAGGTCATCTCAAAAATGTCATACCACTCCCTTCCTTGTAGGAGGGAGAGAGGAAAAAAGAAAGGAAAGGAATACTCCACAAGTCCTCTGGGACAGCCTTCATGTGAAAAATCACTCACATTGTCAGACACACAGAAAACGGATCGGTTCCTCCCAATTTATTCTTTATGCCAAGCACGAACGAACGTACTTTTCCGTGACATCATTCAAGGTCAAAGTTCGGCAAGACACGCCTCTGTACTTCAAGGCGTCACGAAGTATACGTACACACACACACATTATCGAAATGCATTCTTCAAAACCGGATTTTGTAACCGGTTCATTGCTAGAACATTCTTGGCTGACAACATTTTGCCAGCCCGTGTCCTGTCACCAAAGAGTTTTTTGCAACTTCCTGTGGTATGCGAATGGTTCAGCACTTTCCTATCTGCTATGTATAGTCAAAATGGACCCTGCGAATAGCTGACTCAACTTTTCAAAGTTCACCTTCGCGAGCACTTACAGTTGCTCGGTTCACGCACCTGAGGTGGACCCCACCTCAAAAGTTCTAGGTGCAAAACTTATAGATATCTTATAACAGATATTATTGCACAATCAGTTCATTCAGGAAACGCATTACTCTAGACGATTTCCTCCTGGTACTGCCTCACGCTGAAAAAGCCTGCGACTGCGCACGCCAACGGTGATCAACCAAGATGAAAGGCTTGCGACTGCCCAGTCAAAGCTGAAAGTGTTCCTACGTCTCCAGCGATCCGACGAAGATGAATGGCTCGCAACTGCACAAGCCTATGTTGAATGTGGCGCTCGCGAATCCTTTTTCGCCAACCCAACGTCTCCCCAAAAGTACGGCAACCTGAAGACATCTTGCCCGACATCTCTCCAAGACCCCGGATCGTCTCACCAAAGTGCAGAAGTAACGTTGACAGCTTTCTAATATGTTGAGGACGGTGAAACTATTCAAACATCTCCGTTGCGAGGGAGTGAGTATTTCAGGAGTCGGTCATATCGACAGTCATATCAAGAGTAACTCGTCTATTCCTATACCATATTATTACTACTGACCAAATAAGACTACAATTAGTGCAAAAGGGTCATATGTTCTCAATGTGAAACAATTCCACGTTGGTACCGGAATTTCCATAGTCAACTCACTATCAAGTACACTAACTCTAAGGAACTATTCATAAAAAAATCTATCCAACACAGAAAAAAATGCTCAGAATCCTATCATACACTGAATAACAGACCCAGTCTCACTTATCAGAAGTATATATAGTACAAACCATCAGGGTTCTCGGTTGCGAATGTGCTCAATACCCTGAGCTAATTCTCAACACAACAGCAATTGAAGCTTATGTGGCGTCAGCTCCTGCGATCTGCTCGCTACAATTCTCCTTGGCACAACTGTAATTTTAAGAGAACTGAAGCCACAAATGCTCAGTTCGATATCCTATCAAAGCCTGAAACACTCTCCTACAATCTAACTTTGACCTTCCTTGTGAAAAGATCAGACCCGTTCGGTCCGATAACATGTACCTCCCAAAACCAATTATGTACCTGCCTGTATATATGTATATACTCATATATATGTACTCTATATATATATATGTATGTATAATTTTGGTTTTTGGAAGGTACAACTGTCGAGCCAGACTAAATCTGTCACCGGAATTGATATATTAGGAGTAGGAAAGAGGTTAGGAAGGTTTTGATAATATCGAATTAATGACCCCAAATTTTCAGTTCACTAGAGTAAGGAAACTGTGTATGTGTAACAATTGTTAAATCATGAAGGCTGATATATTCGTCAATTGCTATTATCTTTGATAGTCGAGTAACAACGTATTCGATAAGTATGATGTACTACGGACATGTTAATTGCCTAATTATTCGGTAATAGATAAGTTCTCGGCAAGATAGACACATGAATAGTTCTGGAAGTTGAACTGTACCCAGCAGTATTATAAGCCGGTACCAACGACGATTCTTTGCGGCAAAGGCATATGACGCTGCATGTTATTGTTGACAATATCAGTGTGAAACTGAGGATCTACTTTCAAATCGCGACGTCGTCCTGGAAATGTTGAATAGTTCGCAAATCATAACGCTATTGAAAGCTGTCGGCATTACTTCTGCGCTGCAATCCCATCGTGCCGTCGAACATACATGCTGATGGAGATGACGGCGTTCGCGGCATATTGTATCAGCGTCATCTTTGACAGATCGCTGAATGAGAACAGCAGACTGGTACGATCACAAACCTTCTCTTAATTGAATCTCAGAAGGCTGAAGGTAATCGTCCTGATAATGCGGCTCTGAAATGAGCGTTAGTACGGCGCTATGTCTGTGTTCCTGGAGCTGTCTATAGTTACCTAAAACTTTTTACGGTGGTCCACCTCGGTGCGTGAGCCGAAGCAGCTGTAATTAACTAGCGAAGTGAGCTTTGAAAGATGATCGCTGACCGCGAATATTTGACTTATACATAACAAACAAAGTGCTGAACCATGCGCTCCCTGATGCAAAAAGCCGCTTGTGACCAGTTGCAAGCTGGCGTAGCAATCGGCAAATGTTCGGCAATGAAGCAGGCCACAAAAATCGGTTTCAGTACCGGCTAAATGTCTGTATCTGCCTCATGACGCCGAAAGCACGAAGCATATGCTACCGAGCCCAACGCCCCGATAATGTCTGTCAGTGCATTTTCATAGGAGAAGGCTCAAACCATTTCTATGTAATCTGGTAATTTTCACGTAACTGTCTGACTTCTTTTTCTCTCCGAAGAATATTGCTGTTTATTTGAATGACTGTTTAAATATTGACATGTTTGTTGATATTATTTCTGTGTTGGGTATTTCTGTTTAGAATCTATTTCATGAAGAGACACGATTGTGATATCATTCATTTTCATTCTTCATATTACAGAAGTTATTTTCATTATTTTTAATAAAGTTTTGAACCGTACTTGTATCTTTCATT
>NC_089792.1:2917487-2922487 GCF_040412425.1 Macrobrachium rosenbergii | reverse complement strand
CTCTCTCTCTCTCTCTCTCTCTCTCTCTCTCTCTCTCTCTCTCTCTCTCTCTCTCTCTCTCTCATTCATGGCAAGTTTGAAAGATCACAGTGAAGTCACTTAGTTTTATTTATTTATTTATTTTTTTTTGCACTCTTGAAAATAGATGAGTCCGCATAAGTGATTTAACAAGGATAACAATTGTTGATGAATCGAGAATTGAATGAAGATATTGAATAGATATTGAAGATTCTCACGTGTATGTATGTATATATATATATATATATATATATATATATATATATATATATATATATATATATATATATATATATATATATATATATATATATATATATATATTATATATACACATAATATAAGTATATGTATTTATATATTGTAAATAAATGAATATGTGTATGTATGTATGTGTGTCTATATGCATGTGCGCACGCGCCTGTGCACCATATGACTACTGTTTTTCTTTTGCATTTAAAAATCTCCTCCCATTATTTTCTCTGCCGGAGGAGGAAAGATGTGATACAATCCTATAGTAAAAAAAAAAATAGAAACACCACAATAAAAAAATCATATGACAAAATAAAGACTAATTCGAAGGTACGATAAATAAACAGGACGGGATCAAAAGATAGAGAGAGAGAGAGACACGTTAGGGTGGCAACTCAAGAAGAAGAAGAAGAAGAAGAAGAAGAAGAAGACCTACGGAGGTTGAGAAGGGGAAGCAGGAAATGTAAAAGCTTCAAGACGAGACGAGGAGGACAATTGTGTGTGTGTGTGTGTGGAGATTCGAGACACTGTAAGATTGAACTGATAAGGCTTCAGACGAGGCTCCGTGATTGATGACCAGCGCAGAAAAACGTCCCTGTTTCTGAACGGTGTCTTTTGGGGTGTTGAGGCAGGGGGGGGGGAGGTTTGCCTAAAGAGCTTTTTGTTGTGTTGTTCGCCTCAGGCATTTCTCCCAGACAACCCCAGCCCCCTTTTTTTTTTTTTTTTTTTTTTTTTTTTTTTGAAAGGGCTGAGGGGACGATGGTGTGGAAAATAGATGATGTATTTTGATTGTGTGTGATAGAGAGAGAGAGAGAGAGAGAGAGAGAGAGAGAGAGAGAGCATTTAAGAAACAGTAAGAGCAGTGAAGTGAGAGAGAGAAAGAGAGCAGTTAAAAGAGAGAGAGAGAGAGAGAGAGAGGGAGAAATAACAGTTAAATGAGAGAGGGAGAGAGAGAGAGAGAGAGATAAGTTATAAAAAGAGAGAGAAACTGAGAGAGGGAGAGAGAGAGAGAGAGAGAGATAAGTTATAAAAAAGAGAGAGAAACTGAGAGAGAGAGAGAGAGAGAGAGAGAGAAAGAATGCAGTTAAAAGAGAGAGAGCTAATTTTATTACTTCTGATTCCAAAGTTCGAGGCAACAAAGCAATGATGAACTTTCTTACCATTTATTTTTAGGGTATCAGTAGCTGAGAGAGAGAGATGACGAAACTATTTGAAAAACAATACTGTCGAAATGACATTTAGATCTGGCTGGTTATTTCAACATTCAGATCAGTAGGAGTTTTTTTTATTAAAGTTGACAAATTCATTGGTAAAGCTTGTTCGCGTTTGTTTGATTTTCGTTTGTTGATTGTGTCTGTTTGTCTATAAAATAATGTTTTTACTGTTTCTTCTAACAATTTATTCAAAAGAGTTGGAGGGGTTAGTTTCGATGTTGTCGAATAGTAAGTATTTGATTAAGTATATGCCTGCTGAATGCAAGTGTAGGCTTATTTGTGGGCATACACATACATATATGTTATAATATATTTGTAATATATACATATACACACAAATATAGGCTTAGATATGTCATCACAACCAATACAAGTACTGGAATATCGTTTAAACAGTGACCGAAAAAAAGTGTTTCAACGACTAGTATCCTATGTTGTTTTTCTGTTTATTATTCTGTGACAGTTTTTTTTATTGATTAGTTTACAGTGAGGGATACACGGAGGAATCAGGGGAAAAAAAGAAATGCTGTTGACCTTGAAAAATGAGACTTCATTAAAATGGAGACAGGTGCGCAGACAGATTGTGGCCTTGTGGTCTTGCTGTCTTAGGTCAGTAGTAGTCTTAATTGATTGCCTCTTTATCAGTTATGGGCTATTTCTTCCTTTATGGGTAGATTGTACAGGTAAAATATCCTCGACTGATGAGACGCCTTTTTTTTTTACTAATTGTTATGAGACGCCTGTTTAGATTACTAATGTGTGTTTTTTTTTTTTTTTTTTTTTTTGCTCCCGTAGGGGTTGGTGCCATTTGTGCACCTCACAGGTTCCTTGCAGCGTCCCTTCGGCCCATAGCTGCAACCCCGTTCATTTCTTTTACTGTACCTTCATTCATATTCTCTTTATTCCATCTTACTTTCCACCTGCTCCTAACAATTGATTCATAGTGCAACTGCGAGGTTTTTCTCCTGTTACACCTTTCAAACCTTTTACTGTCAGTTTACGTTTCAGCGCTGAAGGACCTCATAGGTCCCAGTGCTTGGCCTTTGACCTAAATTCTATATTCAATTCATAAATCCCTTACTTTGTTTGCAGTGAGAATTTTATTATTTTTATTTTAGAAGACCTGTGGAACATGAAAACCCTATGTTTGCAGTGAGGACGTCTTAGGATTAACGAGAACGCTAAAAAATCCGAAGACATTTGAGGATTTCATTACTTTTCAATACCAGCTTTAGCAGACTCCTTTTCGAAAGAGAAAGCGATGGAGGAAAGTTAAAGAGATGGAACTGGGGAAAGTGACCACCAGTAGACTTTATGAGGTTCCTTTCTGTGAAAGGAGAAGAAAGTCGGACGTAGTTATTTTTCAATTCTTACTGAAAATGTTGAATGGAGAGGACGAGAGGGGGGGGGGAGGCGGAATGGGGTTGGTGAACATTATTTTTTAGCATAATTTAAATAGAAAAATGTTTTGTGTAAGGCGGTGGGACGGTGATATATCTTTAAAAGACGGTTGATAATATCGCATATCACGAAAAGGTTGGTAATATCAAATATCGTAAAGGGTTGGTAGATAATATTAGATATCATGAAAAAAGGGTTGATAGATATCAGATATCATGAATGAAAGTTTATAATATCATATATCGGATACACGAAAAGAAAATAAGATGAAATGAAAAGATATCAGATGAGATGAAGATATCAGATGTAATGAAAAGAAGATAGATATCAGATACGATATCATGAAAAGTAGATATCAGATACATGAAAAGAAGACATCAGCTGCATGAAAAGAAGATATCAGACGAATGAAAAGAAGATATCTGATATCATGAAAAGATGATGTTTGATATCAAGAAAAGAAGATATCTGATATCAAGAAAAGAAGATATATCAAGAAAAGAAGATATCTTATATCAAGAAAAGAAGATATCTGATATCATGAAAAGAAGATATCTGATATCATGAAAACAAGATATCAGATATAATGAAAAGAAATATCTGATATCATGAAAAGAAGATATCTGATATCATGAAAAGAAGATATCAGATGTAATGAAAGGAAGATATCAGATATCATGGAAAGAAGCTGTGTCTGATATCATGAAAACAAGATATTGATAATGAAAAGAAATCAGATATCATGAAAAGAAGATATCAGATGTAGCACTGAAAAGAAGATATCAGATGACTGAATTGAAGATATCGATATCATGAAAAGAAGCTGTACCTTTTATCATTTTTTTTTTTTTTTTTTCGGGGACAGTTGGTCTCGAGAAAGGAGGAGAAGAAACTGAGTTCCTCTCCGACTCTGACCTTACTCTCTCTCTCAAATCTGACTCAACAGAGTCTGTATTTTTTATCTGGGGGAAAGTTGGTCTCTGGAGTCGGAGGAGAATCTTTTTACCCTCTCTCTCTCTCTCTCTCTCTCTCTCTCTCTCTCTCTCTCTCTCTCTCTCTCTCTCTCTCGAGGGAAAGCGTGAAAGAAGGGTCGTCTAGTCAGGGCCAGGCAGATTTTCACCGTTAATTGTGCGACCTTTTGCCGGTTGTAAAAAAGAATTTATAATTTATTATATATTATCCACAATGATCTCTTAAATCCTCTCTTCCTTGATATTTATCAACTATATTTTCCACTGATAACCTAGTTAAAATGCTCTCCGTTCCCCTCGCACGGTGCACTGTAGGCATTACTAAAGGTTCTCTGCGGCGTTCCTACAGCCTTTAGCTGCAACCCCTTTCATTCCTATTACCATAACTCAGTTCATATTCTCTTTCTTCCATATTGCTATCCACCCTCTCCTAACAAAGTGTTTCATAGTGCAACTGCGAGGTTTTTTCCCTCCTGTTTTACACCTTTCAAACCTTTCTACTCTCAATTTTCCTTTCATTGCTGAATGACCTCATAGGTCCCAGCTTAGCTTGGCCTTTGGCCAGAATTCTATTTTCTACTACATTCCAGCATCACTGTAAAAGGAAAGATTTTGACAGGGCTTCTTTAGTTGACACAGCTTCTTGTAAGTATCGGTCGTGCTGGATAGATAGATAGATAGATAGATAGATAGATAGATAGATAGATAGACAGATAGACAGACAAATGAAGAAAGAAAGAAAGAGAAAGAAAGAAACACAATCTATCCGCACAGATTGCAACGTCCATCATGGTTAACTTGCAACCAGACGCAAGCAACCAGGCTTTGCAACTGAAGAAGAAGCCTGGTAATACAAGATGTTTGGTCTCGCTGAGAATCAAAAGCTTAGATAAGCACAACGTATTTAGATTGCTTCTCTCTCTCTCTCTCTCTCTCTCTCTCTCTCCAGCATACCCTCAATCCTGGGTTTATTTTTTTTGTTTCAGTCTTGATATCCTCATTTTTTTTTTTTTTTTTTCGATATGATGATGTATCTGTTACGATATTTCTTTTCTGTCGATGAGAATTATTATTTTTTTGCGGAATGTTTCTCGTCATTGTATCCATTTCTAAATGATCATTGTATAATATGATATATATATAT
>NC_089792.1:2897487-2909987 GCF_040412425.1 Macrobrachium rosenbergii | reverse complement strand
TACTTCAGGTTCTTTGCAGCGTGCCTCGTTTCCTTTACTGTACCTCCTTTCATATTTAATTCCTTCCATCTTATTTTCCACCCTCTCCTAACAATTGACTCAAAGTGCAACTGGTTTGAGGTTTTCCTCCTGTTACACCTTTCAGACCTTTTACTGTCAATTTCCGTTTCAGCGCCGAATGACCTCATAGGTCCCAGTGCTTGGCGTTTGACCTAAATCCTACATTCAATTCAATTCAATTCAATCAACATTTTAATATATCTATCTTTCGGTGGTCGGTGTAATGCTGCATGAGCCGCGACCTTTGAAACTTTAAGCACGGCCCATTGGTGGCATATCCTATATCGTTGCCAGAAGCACGATTCTGGCTAACTTTAACCTTAAATAAAATAAAAACTACTGAGGCTAGAGGGCTTCAATTTGGTATGTTTGATGATTGGAAGGTGGATGATCAACACGCCAATTTGCAGCCCTCTAGCCACAGTAGTTTTTAAGATCTGAGGGCGGACAGAATAAAGTGCGGACGGACAGACAAAGCCGGCACAATAGTTTTCTTTTACAGAAAACTAAAAGTAGCATTTCTCGCAGCTCTGAAACAGCAGCAGTGTAAGCGGTTTTGAATCTCCAATAACTTTTTTTTTTGTATCCATTTTTTTTTTTTTAGGCGCTTCTTAGAGAAACAAATCGTTCGGTTGGCAACTCGTAATCTCAACGAAACGAGAAGAAAGCTGACTTAAGTTGAGATAGTAAATCTTGGCCTTCTCCAGAGAGATGCAATAAGCGAGGCCAAGTGTCAACACGTTCCGACCTTGACCTCTTGACCTGGTCTCCTGAACAAACATTGGCAGATTCCGTGACGATCTCTGTTAAGCGATTGCTTTCGCTCGGATTTTTTTTTATGAGCGCGTTGCCAATTTATTTTTTTTTTTTTTTGTGCGCTGCCAATTTATTTTAGCGCAGACTAAAAAAAAATTTTTGTGCGGTGCCAAAAAAAATTTTTTGCGCCCTGCCAAAAAAAATGTTTTGCTCACTGCCAAAACAATTTTTGTACCATGCTCCCAAAAGAAATTTTTGTGCGCTGCCAAAAAAGATTTTTTTAATGCTGCCAAATTTTTTTTTAGCCGATGCCAATTTTTTTTTTTTTGCGCGCTGCCAATTTTTTTTAGGGCGCTTTTTTTTTTTTTTTTTTTTTTTAGGACGCTGTCAAATTTTTGTTCCTTTCGGGTTGACTTTCGTGATGTTTTGCTGATCGTGGAAACTCATCGCTGATATGGGTCAAGGAATTTTGTTTTTTTTTTTTTTACCTTTGGCAGATTTATAAACACTGTTCTCTGGATTTTTATGAATACTTCTAGTCGCCTTTTGCAGAAATTTATACTTTTCTGTTATTTGTCTTTCTTTGTGAGCCTGTTTGGAAAACACGAAATTAACAAAATAAATTGGAATTATTAATTATTATTATTATTATTATTATTTATTATTATTATTATTATTATTATTATTATTATTATTATTATTATTCAGAACCTGAACCCTATTCCTATGGCACAAACCCACAGGGGCCATTGATTTGAAATTCAAGCTTCCAAAGAAAGGTTGATTCAGCACCATAGGTCTTCACATGTATGTGTGTGCCTGTGTGTTTGTTTTATATCTGATCCTAAAATACTATGAATCGTATTTCCATACAAACAAAGGAATCTCTTTGGTCAACCAAATATAAATGTAAAGTGTGTTTATTTGGTTTCCACTCAGTTTACGTCTGATGTTTAGTTTTAATCACAGGGTTTCAGAAATTTCCATAAAAACATTTAACATTTCACAAATATTGTCTGAAAAAAATTCAATTCTTTCGTATATTTTGTCGTGAAATAACTTTTCCGTCATATTCAGTATGTATTGTTATAATGTGACAACTGTGATACACCAAAATTGTAGTTTTGATGTTAAGGCATATTTGAGTTGCCAATCATTTCTTTGGGCTAAAACATGATTTGGGTAATGATTGATCATGAAATTTGTATTGATATCATTTCATTTTATACGGCAATAAGTGATTGGCTGTGACAATTTTCCAGCCAGTTTTGATATTATTGAATACCACTTTTTAACAAAGAATATTTAGCAGACAACAAGTTCGGATACCTAAACCAAATTGCCCTGCAGGAAGGTAGTGCCGTCAGTGCACCTCACGTGATGCAATGTAGGCATTAATTACTTAAGGGTTTTGCAGCGTCCCTTCGACCCCTGGCTGCAACCTCTTTCATTCCTTTTACTGTACCTCCGTTCATATTCACTTTCTTCCATCCTTCCATCTGATTGTTTCATAGTGCACCGAGGTTTTCTCTGTTACACCTTTCAAACTATTTATTATCAATTTTCCTTTTCAGCGCTGGATGACCTCATAGGTCCCAGCTTAGCTTGGATTTTGGCCTAAATTCTATTTCTGTTCTGTTCCAAACCAAATTGGTCCTGACCCCGCCAGGTGTCACAGTCAGGTAACTTAATTATAAGACCACCTGCAAATGGAAATAATATACCTGTCAAACTAATCCATCATTATTTTTTATCACTGTTGAAGGTCTTACAATTGGTAAGTAAGTGGCCTCTTCTCCCGGGTATGTCCAAAAACAAAAAAATACCTTTGAGAAATTTTTGCTTCCTTTGAAGGGGATGAGACTCAGAAATTATGTCCCTTGATGTTTTTTTTTTTCATTTTTGCTTGTTTATCATTCCTTTTTTTGTATATATCAAACTCACCTTCACTTAGTGATTTTTTTATTTTTTTTTTTGTTTTGCTTGTTTATCATTTTCTTATTTATATCAAATTCACCTTCACTTTGTGATTTTTATTTTGGTTTTGCTTGTTTATCATTCTTTTTTTTTTTTATTATTTTTATTTTTATTTTTTTTTTTTATTTTTCGTTTATTTTTCTTATATCAAATTCACCTTCACTTTGTGATTTTTTTTTTTTTATTTTTGTTTTGCTTGTTTATCATTATTTATATGTATATATTAAATTCGGCAGTTTGTCCTGTCAAATATTGCTACGTACTGATGCCCACTTTTTTATTTATTTTATTTTACCCTTTTTTTTTTTGCATTCTTTTAAATTGGCGTTTGAATTTTAGCTTCAAATGTTGCTACGTACTGACGCCCACTTTGTGATTAGGTTTAGTTTATTTTTGCCTTTTTTTTTTTTTCTTTCTTTACCAGCAAAACCTTAGCTCGACACAAGGTGACATTTCTCGAGCATTCTTAAATTATTTTTTTTATTTTTTGCATTCTTTTAAATTGGCGTTTCTGACAGGAGGTGACATTTCTCGAGCTTTCTTACGATTTTTTTTTTTTTTTTGCATTCTTTTAAATTGGCGTTTCTATTTTAGCTTTCATCTTCATTATAACCTGTCGTTCAGGTGCTTTCATTATTTTTTGCCATTTTTCTTGTACTGTATTTGAACTCGCTATGCAAATCAAATCACTTAAATAAACTTATGTATTTTTTGTGTAATCTAGATGTATGCATATGCATTCTAAATCGTTAGCCTTTAATGACCGTAAAGGCTGCTTGGTAAACATTATTATTATTATTATTATTATTATTATTATTATTATTTTTTATTATTATTATTATTATTATTATTAATAATATTATATATATCTATATTTATATATGTTTATGTATATAATATATTTGTGTATATATATATATTGTATATATATATATATATATATATATAGATATTTATGTATATATGTATATTATATATATATATATATGTGTATATGTATATATACACACACACACCCACACATTCTTTCACGAAAGCCAAGTCTTGCGCCATTTCCTGCACTAGTAATCAACTTTTCTGAAGTGGCAATTGCACCTCCATCTTCACGCTGAAAGCATGGCTCCCCAGGCAGGCAGGCAAGCAAGCATCCAAGCAGCCACAAAACGCTCTCTGCCTTCGTGACTTCATATTAAATGGGATCTTGTTCCTGTAAATAAGTTTTACGCTGTAGTGGGACTCTGGGAAATGCCTTCAGTGGGAGGTGATTTATATATATATATATATATATATATATATATATATATATATATATATATATATATATATATATATATATATATATATATATATATATATATCTTTTGAAAAAATAGGTAAAGTTAAAGGTTTTGTGTGTTGTGTGTGTTTGTGTGTTTGCTTGTTTTTAAATGCAAAGTATTGTTCTAGAATAACTTGGCGTTTTATTGTGTGGATGGACTGTTTTGGTTCATGTATGAGCTTTGTGTGTGTATTATTTATGTATGAGGTTTGTATGCGTATTATTTATGTATGAGGTTTGTATTTGTATGTGTTTATGTACGAGATCTGTATGAGTGTCTATTTATATATGAGGTTTGTATGTGTATTATTTATGTTATGTATGTGTGTATTTTGTATGTTTGAATTATTTATGTATGAGGTTTGTATGTGTATTTATTTATGTATGAGGTTTGTATGTGTATTATTTATGTATGAAGTTTGTATGTGTATTTATTTATGTATGTGGTTTGTATGTGTATGTATTTATGTATGAGGTTTGTATGTGTATGTATTTATGTATGAGGTTTGTATATGCATTTATGTATGAGGTTTGTATATGCATTTATGTATGAGGTTTGTATGTGTATTTATGTATGACGTTTGTATGTATGTATTTATGTATGAGGTTTGTATATATGTATTTATGTATGAGGTTTGTATGAGAGAGAGAGAGAGATTAGAGAGAGAGAGAGAGAGAGAGAGAGAGAGAGAGATTATCCCCATCACCTTAGGAAACAAAACCCGGAAACCATTAACGTCCTATTTGAAAAGATGAATATGGTCTCACGACACATGACAAAAAATCTGAACCATCATCTTTCAAAGTAATGCCGTTGAATTCATCCACAATAGATTGCTTAATGAAAGAATTCTCACAGCGTAATTAAATGGAATAACGCGAGTGTCGCATTAAAAAATAATTCATATAAATAACGGCCAACGCAAATAAAATTAAATTGTCGTTATTTGGAAAAGTGAGCCCGGTATTTTTCCAGCAAGTGGTAAAGGAAAAAAAAAATGAGACAGGTGGGTTTGACAGCATAATTTCAGGCGGCTTTTGATTATATGTTTTTTTTTTTCCTTTGAAGAACAGCATAAAATAAAAATAAAAAAAGACGCTCAGAGTCCAGGTAGAAATGATTGAGTCGATGGATTAACGTTACAACGCATCATCATCAAATGGGAGATTTATATATATATATATATATATATATATATTATATATATATATATATATATATATATATATATATACATGTATATGTATATATATATATATATATATATATGTATATATATATATATATATATATATATATATATATATATATATATATATATATATATATATATATCTATATATATAACTCACATTGGGAACCAAACTCGATCTCCCGTGACCGAGGCGGTACCGACTGACCTTGGTAGGTCAGTCGGCACTGTCTTGGCCTGTCACTTGGGAGACTGAGGCTCGTCCCTGATGTGAGTCAGAAATTTATATACTTGAAACTGTGTTCATGTGTCATTATATCCAATAAAATATATATGTATATATTTAATTATATATATATATATATTATATATATATATGCATGTATATATATTGTTTGCATGTCTCTGTCCTCAGTTCTATTTAAACGTTGAAACCATATATTTCACTTTTCTCTCTCTCTAGAATATGGACAGGTGGAAAGTTACAATCTATCTCTAAAAAACATGAAGGTCTCTCTCCGATGTTAAGGAGGTCTCTCTCTCTGGTTTTTCTCTCATTCTTTTTGGCGGGAATCTGGCGGTCGCGTTTCTTGGGTCATCTTCTTCAAAACGGGGCGAGGATTAAGGTGTCAATGGGACAATGTCCTCCTGACAGGTTGTTTGTTGGTTTGATTGGAAATGGCATCTTTCTTTTGTACGGACAGCTTTCCACCTTTCCAGTTCATGCCTGTAATTGTTTTTCGTACTGATCTTTTTGCTCTTTTCTTTTGCAGTTTTCATCTTAGTTTCTTTGCCACAGTATCTTTTTATGCTTTTTTATTTGTTATTTCTTTCGTTAACGAGCGTCGATGGATTTGGGATAATGGATAATGGAAAATAACAAAAGGGAAGAAGCCGGAGTTTACTTGAAGAGATTTGAGGCGAGAAACAGTGAGCACAAAAGATCAGTACGTTACGCTTCGAGAGTTTTAGAAATACAGGGCAGTCATTTTATTTTTTCAGTTCCGTACAAAAGAAAGATGGGTGGGTGAACCTGTCAGGAGGACATTGGAAATCGGACGCCATTGACACCTTAATCCTCGTGTTGTTTTGAAGAAGATGACCCAAGAAACGCGACCGCCAGATCCATCGCCAAACGGGAGGAGGCCAAAAACCATGGAATTTGGTCAATCTCTCCTCTCTAAGAAACGCCACCTCCTTAACATCGGAGAAATATCACACACAAATAATTTTACTTTTTTTCATTGTTACGTTTAAATAGTGTTTTTGATCTTCTATTTTTTTTTTATATTATATATTTTATAGATAAAATGTCCAAAATTGACATTTGGTTTTGGGGAAGGGCGGGGACGAAGGACAAAGGTGTTTGCATGGAAATGGCAATTTTCCGCCTTTTGGGTCATCGAATTGTTTTTCCCTCTTCTTTGTTTTTCCAGTTTTCATTTAGTTTTTACCCATTTTTTTTTTTTTTATTTTTTTTTCCGTCGCTTACTTCTTTTGAAGAGATTTGACGAAACAGTAAACCTGAATTTCCTGTGTTTTATCAAAGATTTTATTTCTTCAGTTGGGAAGTGGGTGGGTGGGTGAGTGAGTTGGGGGGGGGGGTTGTCCATAGGGGTGGGGGAGGGGAGGGGGATGATGGAATTCAGAAGCTGACTGAAAATATCTAAGAAAAATATCAACGCAAATCATTTCATTTTTACTGTATGTTATGTTCATTTGATTCTGTTATTTTTTTTCTTTAATATTTTATGGACAAAATATTCAAAACGAATTTATGAAGCACAAATTTATTTCGAATATCTTGTCTTTTTCTCATTATTTATTTTGATTGTT
Organism: Macrobrachium rosenbergii; assembly: GCF_040412425.1. NCBI lineage: Eukaryota > Metazoa > Arthropoda > Malacostraca > Decapoda > Palaemonidae > Macrobrachium > Macrobrachium rosenbergii. The sequence goes on along the minus strand of NC_089792.1, from coordinate 2,902,847 downwards.
TATTTTTTCCTTAATATTTTATTCCAACCTTTCTTCTGTCAGTTGTAGTTATTAAGCACAGATTTACTGCGAATATCATGTCTATTTCTCATTATTTGACAGGGACTAAGTCTTTGTGTGCAATTATATATCAATATATATATATATATATATATATATATATATATATATATATATATATATATATATATATATATATATATATATATATATATATATATATATATACACATATATATATGTATAAATATATATATACCGTATATAATCATGAAGCTACAAATGTCGTTTAATATCCAGTTCACGCTACTTCGGAAATATCCCCGACAGAGAATTATCACCGAAGGGGAATTACTGTATAAGTGGTAAATGGATCGGTACCTCCGGGTCTCGAACCCCCGACACAGTACCTTCCAACGACTCCAGTAGACGGTCTACCCTCTTAAATTAAACATTTGTAGCTTAATAATTTATTATAAGTCATGATGATGTGATAACAAATTCATATATGTATGTATGTATGTATATAAATGTATAAAATGTATTTATGTACGTATCTGTTACGTAAATTACCACACAGTCATAATACAAAAACGAGAACGTCCAGAAGAATGGACAAGAAGCTAACAAAAAGATATAGAAAATTAAAAATTAAATGTCGCAGGATATTAATGACAGAGAAAATCCAGAACAATCACATCGTGAGTTAAAACAAAATCTTTTTCTCTGGACTTACCACCTGCAAAAAAAATTTTTTTTTTCGAATACATTTACTGTGCAGGCACAAATACAGTTAAAATCCTTCGCTCTGGGGAATTTCAAAGCAAAAAGCAAACCACACAGAGTATAGCGGATGTCTCTTGGGATTAATTCTGGTGGGAGAGAGAGCTCTAAGCTTTCCTGAGCTCTGGAACAAACCAAAACATCAGACACAGTATGTGAGGTCAGATCAGAAAGCCGCGGGGTAACTGTCCCCGTTTGTGGGGTACTGCCGTCAGTGCGCCTCTTACTGTGTTGCACTGTAGGCATTACTTAGGTTCTTTGCAGCGTCCCTTTTAGGTACCTAGTGCCAACCCCTTTCATCCCTTTCACTGTACGTCCGTTCTTATTCTCTTTCTTCCATCTTGTTATCCACAATCTCCTAACAATTGTTTCATAGTGCAGCTGCGAGGTTATCCTCCTGTTACACTTTTCAAACCTTTAACTGTTAATTTCCTTTTCAGCGCTGAATGACCTCATAGGTCCACGCTTAGCTTGGCCTTTGCCCTAAATTCTGTATTCTATTCTATTCTAAATTCTGATTTATTGGCCCTTTCCTAAAAACAGCACCGATACATCTAGATTCATTTGCCACATCCTAATTTCGCCTATACCAGCATCTTCCACACAACTGAATAAGCCAGATCTCTAAATTACACCACGCCTACTGTGTGTCTGTGTGAACATCACAGACCCAAGAGTCAACTGATTTTAATAGCCCTCTGCTACGTTGGCTCACAGATTGTGGAATTCTCTACTTCTCTTTGTGTTTCTTAGTTCATTTCATCTGTTTGTTTTGATTAAATGATTGACCTTGCAATCGCCTGAAGAAAAGATTAAAGTTTATTGCAATCTTTGTGGTTTTGAGTTTATTGCAATGTATAATCAGGATATATATATATATATATATATATATATATATATATATATATATATATATATATATATATATATATATATATATATATATTATAGAAAATCCTCTTTTAAAATTCGTGAGTGCCTCTGTGTTTAATATTTCCACTTCTCTGTCTCTGGTTCATCCCCATAAAAGAAATTAAAAGGAAGGCCTTGCCCTAATCACTTCCTTCAACATTTTCTTCAACATTTTGTTTAACGTTTTATTGAAGATTTTCTTCAACATTTTCTTCATTTTATTGAGCATTTTAATCAACATTCACTTCCCCATGAGTATTTTAATCAACATTTACTTCAACATTTTTTGAACATTTTCTTCAACATTTTGTTTAACATTTTATTGAAGATTTTCTTCATATTCTTCATTTTATTTTGCATTTTAATCAACATTTACTTTAACATTTACTTCATTTTCTTCAACGTTTTCTTCAACTTTTTCCCCTCTTTTTGTGGCAGATAACAAAGACATATATCGAGACGCTGAGGATGAGTTGAGGACTTGGAGGCATCGAGATGTTATCTCCATCTGCCAATTAGTCTGGAAGGGGAGAAAAAGGGGGGGGGAAAGAGGGAGAACTTTGCCATTACGAGATGGCAAGAGGAAAAGCACCACCAGCACTAAGAGAGAGAGAGAGAGAGACTCGGTCGATTATGTGATGATGTTGGAGAGAGAGAGGGAAATAGAGAGTTGGGGTCGATTATGTGATGATGCTGGAGAGAGAGAGAGAAAGAGAGAGAGAGAGAGAGAGAGAACTGGGTCGATTCGATGATAGTTGTGATTGTGTGATGCTGGAGAGAGAGAGAGAGAGAGAGAGACAGAGAGAGAGAGAGAGAGGAAAGAGAGAGAGTTGGGGTCGATTATTTGATTGATGCTGTGAGTTGGGGGATGCTGAGAGAGAGAGAGAGAGTTGGGGTCGATTATTTTGATGTAATGGTGATAAAGAGAGAGAGAGAGACTGGGGTCGATTGTCGATTGTGATGCTGAGAGAGAGAGAACTGGGTCGATTATGTGATGTTGGAAAGGGAGAGAGAGAGAGAGGGATAGTTGGGGTCGATTGTGTGATGCTGGAGAGAGAGAGAGAGTGAGTTGGGGTCGACTGTATAATGATGCCTGAGAGAGAGAGAGTTGGGGTCGATTGTGTGATGCTGGAGAGAGAGAGAGAGAGAAGAGAGAGAGAGAACGAGCGTAATCCCCACTCGGGCTCTTTCATGGCCGAAGTCTTAATCCTGCCACGGGGGAAATTACTGGGGAAATGGACGCCTCACTTGTCTGTCGAGGGAAGGGAAACAAACACAGTACAAACTTCCGGTGTTAGTGGCAGGAATAATCCTTGTTTGGGTGGGAGGGGGGGAATAGATACGTATAGATCGTTTAATGGCAAATGCAAGATGGATGTTGACTGAAGACGTATTTCCTTTACTCTGTGTTATGTTTATAAAGAAATATACCATTAACTTGTTAACGTCTGATATTATACACACACACATACATGTATATATATACACACATATATATATATATATATATATATATATATATATATATACATATATATATAATCAACAAACAATCACGTATGGATATTAGAAATAATTAACACACAATCACCCCAGGTTCCAACTTCTTTTATGATTTGTGACTCACACCCCAGGTTCTAACGGTTTCTGTCATTTGAAAGACCTGGGTTCTGATCCTGATATGAGTAAGAAATTTATACATATATTTATATATTTTTATATATGTGTGTGTGTCCGCTTTTGTCTATATATATATATATATATATATATATATATATATATATATATATATATATATATATATATATATATAGGAGAACGTATTAACTTATTAAATAAGGGAATTCTGGGACCTTACGTTACTGTGTAACGATAACTCCGTGTAAAAAAAAAAAAACTTCAATATATAAAAAATAGATATATAAAAAATATATAAAAAATGGAAAATCCACTTTATTCAGGAGGTCAAACTCAAACTCTCATGCTGACGGCATTTTCGAGTGGAAATGCTAACGATTCTAGAAGCGACTTCTAATGCAATAGCTTAAAGCAGATATACACTTTGAGTGTGTATGTATGTATGTATGTGTGTATTTTGAGTACTTGTTTTTTTTGTGAGTTTATGGGAATTGTAATTTTTCCTTGTCGGAGGTGTATTGCGTATGGCCTTTTGAATATACAAACGTACATACATTCATACATCCATACATGCACATGTATGTATGCGTGTATGTCTGTATGTTCTTACATACACGCATACATACATACATACATACATACATACATACATACATACATACATACATATGTATGTATGTATTTTGTTTGTTTATACATATGTTCATACATACATATAAACATGTTTTTTTTGTATTTTGTTTCTTTGTTTATACATACATACATAAATACATACCTGTACATACAAACATGTATGTATTCATGTATATTCTCCAAGACCGTGCAATGTACCTCCGACCAGAAAACCGAATATTCCCATACAAAAATAAGTACACATATATACATACATACATCCATTCATACATACATACATACATACATACATACATACATACATACATACATACATACATACATACTTGTAGTATCTTTGAGCAATAGAATTTGCTGTCCATTAGCGCTGACAATTGAATTAAGTCAATTTAGCATGACCACCTATGGAAGTAATGCTTCTCATCATTATATTAATATATTTCGTCTTAGACAGAACTCATTATTTTATCTGTGTTTATCATTTGGGTTAATGGCATGGCGTCAAAAATATTTATATGTTGATATTATAGTCCTCCCGTTTGGGGGGATAGTGTCGTCAGTGCACCTCGTGCGGTGCACTGTAGACATTACTTAGGTTCTTTGCAGCGTCTCTTCTTTAGGGCCCTAGCTGCAACCCCTTTCGTTCCGTTTACTGTAAATCCGTTCATTTTCTCTTTAATATATCTTTCTTTCCACCATCTCCTATCAATTGTTTCATATTGCAACTGGGAGGTTTTCCTCCTGTTACACCTTTCAAACCTTTCTACTTTCAATTTCCCTGTCAGCGCGGAATGACCTCGTAGGTCCCAGCCTAGCTTGGCCTTTGGCCAAAATTCTCTTTCATTCCATTCCGACTCTATAGTCCTATTTGATTCACTGCAGAAATGCCTCAGAGATATCTCGGCGCAATCGTATAATCAAGGCCACCGCAAATAGATCTATCTTTTGGTGGTCCAAGGATAATGCTGTATGAGCCGCGGCCCATGAAACTTTAACCACTGACCGGTGGTGGCCTGTCCTAAATCGTTGGCTAACTTTAACCTTAAATAAAATAAAAACTATTGAGGCTAGAGGGCTGCAATTTGGTATGTTTGATGACTGGAGGGTGGATGATCAACATACCAATTTGCAGCCATCTAGCGTCAGCAGTTTTTAAGATCTGAGGGCGGACAGAAAAAGTGCGAGCAGAAAAAAACAAAAAAAAATGTGGACGGACAGACAAATAGCCATCTCAATAGTTTTCTTTTACAGAAAAAAAAAGAAACTTACTTTTCCACCGAACGTACCCGTTACCGCCTTGTAACTCCACGGGCTTATAGATAACTATGGAAGGCCACTTATTTCGTGCTTGCTTTTGTCCAAGAAGAATCCATTTGTTCTTGCAAGACGATTGT